>NW_019390051.1:0-3694 GCF_000671375.1 Centruroides sculpturatus
AAACTTATTATTATTTGGTAAAGAGAGGGGCCTTTTATGTTATAAGTTATAGGCTAACTTAGACACAACTAGATATGTTTCAAGGCCTCTAATTATACGAAACTTAAGTTTTTCGTTTCTAGTTGTAAACAAATTAATATTTAGTAGTTTAAAAGACACTGATTTATATATATATTTTTTATTTGTTTTTAAGCTTATGTTCACTATCGAACGCTCTGCAAAGTGGTAAATTGCCTCATACAGTATTAAGCGTGTTGGCGGAAGTTTTGTCGAAAACCAAAACCACCACCCCTAAACCGGAAACGGAAGATTCGAAAACCAATCAGATCCTCTCCCTTCTGGCCGCAATTGCAGAAAACAGCATCAAAAAGTCACCCTCGTCCATCACAGACGAGAAGACTTCCAACGGGGAGAAGAGCAAGGACAGGTCACCTCTGTCACACATCATGTCCATCATCACGGGTGCCTCTTCCGATGATTTCAGTCCCGTCTCCCTGATGATCGACTTAATGGCTAATAACCATTCTCCTCTCAGCTACTTGTCCAACTTGTTTCCGGTCCGTAGACGTCGTCCAACACCCCCTCAGGGAATCGATCATCACGTGGTTTCCGAGACTAGTAAAGTGGAGGTGGGCCTACCACCTACGCCTTGCCCTTCTATAGAAGATTACGTCACTCCCACCTTCGCAAGAAACTATCAAGGGGTGTGGAAATATGTCGTCCAGATACCTAGCGAAGGATACTTCACGCAAACAGTGCAACAAACCAAGTGTGTGTAAGTAACCTTTGACCTCACTAAACATGGGAACGAAGGGTGATTAAATTAACTAACCATGGAATTTATTACAGGAGGAACCGTTGCGATTTCATGGAAGGCGTCTGCCACGAATCCCCTCGTTGGGTTAGTTTGCTAGTAGCTGAAGTATTCTATCCAAACACCTATTTTCCAACTTCCACCCCATTCACCACGTCGCAGAATCCTTATGAGAACGAGATACCACCGGTGGAGGATTTTAGTAACTTTCAACAGTATTTGAAGAGAAGAGTGGGCGAGACGGACAGACCGACTCAACCGTATCCTGTGTTTTTACATCAGAAACAGACCGTTTCCAATGTGAAAGAGACTTGCGACGGTTACGATCAGATAGGGTGCTACATAATAAGGGTTTATTACGATTGGTTTTTGGTTAATGGTTCCTGTAAATGTTGGAAACCTTCCGCTAGACAACTATTTAAGTATGATTCGGGGAGATCTTCAAAAACCGGTGAAGAAAACTGATAAAAATTATAAACTAAGACCATGAAAGGTGACCAACATTATAAAACTACAACACTTCACTTAATAATAACAATAATAATAATTTTATTGGTTGAATTTTATGTATCTTCGGTTCTGTTTCCAATAAATTATATAAATATTGACTTAAGTCTGAGATGTATTGAATTAAATTGGAATCCCTTTAGCAATATTGAATTTAAATTAGTTTGATTTTTGAAGAATTGAATTTGATGTAGTGTAGATTGGTTGGTTTTAATAGCTCTAGTATATATGTATTTTGTGAGCCATGAAAATCCAATCAATCTATGAAAGTTCTTTATATATATATATATATATATATATATATATACACGAAGTGGCTTAGAAATCAATTAACTATGTTTTGTTTTATGCGGACTGCATTTGTTAAAGCCATTACAATTTTGACGAACCTGTATTTGAATAAGACAGAAATTCTGGCATTACAGTAGTACTGACTATTGTGCAGTGAAGTAAATACGAGTACCAGAACCTTATGTATCCTATTAGCCATTAAGAGTTTGTCTTATGTATGCAAAATGTCCGAGAAGTAAGTTAACCATGTTTTATTGGATCTTCTCATCTCTACTTAAAAATATGAATATGTTAAGGTTATGTAATTAGCATATTTAATAAGGCAATAGTTTAGTTTTTACAAATGTTAACTAACTTTTGCTCATCCTATATACTAAAGTAAATATAAACAACCAAATATACGTATTCATTATTTAGTGCCGCGCGATTTATAACAGAAAATGAATAATTTAAAGCTTATAAATCAAAAGTAATTAAAAATTATAATTATATACTTTATTAAGTACGTGTACGATACNTCTTGAGAGAGGAAAGATTAATTTTTTTGTAGGAGCATTTTCTTCTATTTTTAATTTTATTGTAAGATTAAATCTGTAAATAATGAATACATATGTAAAAATTTAAATTCTGAACGAAAGTAATTTATTTAAGAATTTCTGTATTTGTTAAATTTTTGTAGCTTTAAAATTATTTCTAGTATTGTTTTAAATCATGTTTCAAGTTAGTTAAAACTGTAAAATTTAAGATAATATGCTGTGAAAACAAAAGTATAACTGAGTTTTGAATGTGACAATGTAAATTAAGATTTATTTTTGCTTGCAACAAAGTCTCAGCTATATGATATATCTACCCTGACAGGAGATGGCAACTAATACCTGATTTGAAGCTGATATAGACTGTCTAGTTAATGGTTGAAGGCCAATGCCGATTTCTGTCCAGTTTTCTGAATATCAGTAAAGAAGCAAGTGCTAATAGCTGATTGATAATGGCACTGATAATTCACGAGGACTTTATCTTATCTGTTCTTGAGAAAGATCCATCATAACTATGTCCCAATCCGAAATGTAATAAGTTAAATCTAAAAACAAGTCATACCAGAAGAGTCTTTGTAGAATTTATAATCTTGACTGCAACAAAAATAACTGAAGATAATTTTAAAGTTATAAAAATGCTCATTGAAAACATAAATTCTTTATTATGCTTTTCAAGAACCTCCCTTTATTTCAGATGGATCTGGTTCCACTACTGGTCCCTATTCTTTGCAGATATGCAAGTTCAACAATACACGTTAACTATCCTGCATTCCATTTATTTCGACGTGTTTAGTGTAAATAATCTGTCAAGAAATTAAAAATATAATGCTTCCGACAATCGACTTCTCATTTAACTTCTGAACGTCGACACTTACATAATTTTATTATGCGGTAAAACAATTTATATAACAAGGAAACCTTTTAATTTTTTGATTAGTTTCATTTATGTTTTTAATAATAAAATCGATCAATAAAGCGCATAGAATAATAAATATCATCCTTTTTTCTGTAATTTTTTACAAAAAAAATGTATAAACGATTCAGTTAAAAAAAGTGAAAACAAAATTTATTTATTGTGATTTATTTATTTAAACCGATAAAAGTTTATTTTTAAAATTTAAAATGACATACAAAATATTTTAAAATAAGATTATCACGATACTTCATTAACCGGTATGTGAAATCTTCCCCTTCGGCAAGGATGAAGCGAGACGACGGATGTGGGATTTTCTAATATTTGATTCATTCTATTGACGTATTCTTCTTCTGCTCTTTTATGAGCTTCCCATTCCTTTATCTTCTCCATTTCTTCTTCCTGCTTTGCTTTCTTTATGTCTTCTATTTGACTCTGTCATATAAATTGAGATTAAAGATTAGATTCCTGGCAAGAAAAATGAACTTTTTGCAATCTACATTTAAAAGAAGTCCTTTGTTGGCTTCCTTTGTATAAAAACGAAGATTACGTCACTCCCACCTTCGCAAGAAACTATCAAGGGGTGTGGAAATATGTCGTCCAGATACCTAGCGAAGGATACTTCACGCAAACAGT
>NW_019390052.1:0-2527 GCF_000671375.1 Centruroides sculpturatus
ATTTTAAAGGCATTTTTTATTTATAATCGTCACATTTAATTGAGATTTCAATATGGGTTTATTTTCTAAAATATAGCCAAGAATTACAGTATTTATCTATTAACCGTAGAATTTAATCTATAATACGGTCTGCCTGTGCTTGAAATTAATTATCCTATCTATTTTAATATCAATTATATCAGTAATGGAAACAATTTAATTTAATTATAAATTTCATTAAAAATGTTTTTTTTATTAATCGTTACCTTACCTTTTAATTAATATTATCTTAAACAGATGTTTCAAATGTTTTAATAGGAATTAATTTGCAAATATGTTTAGATTAATTAATGTACCTTTTTTTTTTAATTGTTGTTTTATATAATTGATTTATTATTTCTCAAATATATGAATAAATTAATAAATAAATGACCAATATATTGAGTTTTAGTTGAATATGATATAATCTTTTGTAAGACGATATGAAGTTGTATTTTCTCTGTCGGAAATTTTAGTTATAACTGGATACGTAGATAGGAAAATTAAAAAAACATGCTGTATATATTCATCCTATTAATTATACAGAAGGATAGAGAAAATAACAATATTCATAACTGCTGGATAAACTAATATTGAAATTTATATTATTGGATCTATTTATTTACGTGATGGTCACTTTTATGTAGCATCCTGTTTTCGACAATTAAAATCGTTGATAAATCTGCCAATATGATGATAGGTGGAAATTTTCAAGTAGTCGTAAAATAATTAACTTTTCCGTCAGTCATACCTATGGTTACTTTTTTCCTGGTACTAACCATTTGTCGCAACAAATACACTCCTCTTCCTAACATTGTAATATTAGATTTTCATTTAAAAAATGTATACATAATTAGATCTAGATAGTGTCTAAGGATAATGTTGAGCTTTATTACACCATATGTCATTAATATGTATCATTCATGCTTACGTTTACAGTAAATATAATGCAAAAATATATTTTAAAGATAAATATTATAAAATAAAAATGTCTGTGAATGAGTCTAATGATGATGATAAAATAAAGCACTTAGTATTAATAATCAAAGGCTCATTTTTTTCTATGCCAAAGTGGCCTTTATGCGAAACTGGCGCTCTAACTCTTTATGTTTTTCTCATTTTTCTCGGCCATTTTCCTCTTCTCTTCCAATAGAGCTCCATTTTGGCATAGAAAGTCCTCCAAAGAGGCATGTAGACACGTGAAAGTAAACCTGGAAAACTCCGCGTAGTAGCGCGTTATAGCTTCAAGGAGCCCAGGCAAATTTCAATTAAGGATTCCCATGTACGGTGTTAACTTCAGACATTTTTTTGAGAGAATATTTTCTTATAAAAGATGGTTTGGGACCGCCTGTTGACGAGAGGTTCCAAGCAATTGCACCTTTTTGCTCATAGAATGACGAGCTACTGAATCTACACGGCTCATCCATGATCTAGTGATTTCTACTTGATGGACTTGATTGACATATAGTCTGCTACTGATTTTACACCCCTACATTTACAACTGATAGGAATTTTTCACCATGATTGTTCATCTTTTCGTTATTCATCCTGGCATTCTGTGGCTTGTATTGTGTGACTCCTAAGCTAAAATATTAAAGAGATTCTTTAAAAAATGATTGCCGACTCAGAGAAATATTTATTACTATTTTAAGGCAGCGGCATAAGCCTATTGTTCTTATAAAAATTATGATTGTTTAATTTACGACTGCTCGCACAGCGACGATTTTTCAGGTCGTATAAGCGGGGATCTACTAATTAAAGAGTCGCAGATAAAAAATATTGCCGAAAACAAGAAAATTTCTCAAATATTAAACATGAAATAAAATTTCCTATAAGAATTACTTTGATTACAATTAAAAATTCAGAATTTAATATAGGAAATTATATATTAATGGCATTTCCTAACTCAGTTGACATAAATTTAAGTTTGCTATATAATTTACGTGGCAAAGTGGGTTACGATTTTGATGAATTATAACTCACAAAAAGGAAACGGATTAAAATTACTATTAAACTATATATCATTGTATATATCCCATTGAATATTCCGGTCTCTGCAGGATACATTTTTCCATTGACCAGAGTTTTCCAATGAATCGCGGCCATCACCCAAGATGCCGAACTCGGGAATTCGCTTAATAAAACTGACGGATAAATAGTTTTTTTGATGATTGGTCTATAATAACTTCCAGGATAGTTTTAGTAACCCTTCGGCCTATCATTCCGAAATGATAATTCACAAATAATTGAGTTTTACAGTTTTTTTTAAAAACTACAATAAAAAACTTTCTAATTATTCAAATTTAAAAATAAATTTAATAATTATTCTCTTATAAATTATTACATATCTGTAAATTTAATGCTTAAATACATAAAATATTTAAATGTTCTTTTATTAATTTTTCGAATCGAAAATAAAATTAAAAGTTTTTATCAACGATGTCAATGACCTATAATCTTTAAAAATACATATATAAAATATATATATATATATATATATAAATTACGT
>NW_019390052.1:2747-3682 GCF_000671375.1 Centruroides sculpturatus
ATTTTCATTCTGATTAATTTATATTTGATATAGATGATTTTTAGAGCATCATTTATGACACAGAGGACCAATTTGGGGGTTTATAGGGGTTGTTCTAATTTTAGTCCCTCATCTCTTCTTCATATTTCAAATCCCTATGCAATATGTGTATCAAAAATTTTATATAGATCTTAAGAATTATATTAGAAAGTAAATCTTTCTTCAAAGAAACTTTCTGTATAAAAGAAAGATTTAGTTTTTTTTTTATTTTATATCTTTTATATTTTTTTAATAAATAATAATATTCAGATTCTTAAATAAGTTAATACGATATTTAGTTGTTTTAAAAAACTACATTTAAACAATTTAAATTTAATAATTAAATTATTGTTTAAAATTATATTCTCTAAATAATTAATAAATGTTCTGTTTTAATTAATTAAGAATATAATTTGTGTATATAAGGTTAAACTTTATTTTAATGCAATCGTTATTTCTTTATTTAAATATTGTATTATCTATATAAGTAAATATTATTAGTTATTTTGTGAATATTTAATAGATTTTGCAATCTCTCCAGCTAATATTAACAAATTAATATTTGTAAACTAATGTGCTTGGAAAACTTCATGTGTTATGCCACAAGTTAGCAATATCATGCATGAATGAACATGGAATAGGAAACTTGGAAAGTACAATCATAGTTCAATGAATCTTATACACTGACAGTTTGGATTTTTTTTCTTCGGATTACATAATTTAATTTGCTAGAAGATAGTCTAAATGAAAGAGATTATGACAGATATCATTACTCTTAAAGATTTATATTAATCCATTTAAAATATTATATTTAGTTTGATGGCTTAAAAACTCTGTTTTGAATATTGATTGCTTCTAAAGTCAGTTTTTTCTAGAATCCAAATTTAATTTTCTATTTTGTTTATTTAGATTATTTC
>NW_019390053.1:0-3711 GCF_000671375.1 Centruroides sculpturatus
AGGCATTAATGGTGTCTTTGCCATTTCTTAATAACTTATATACTGACGGGTTACGCATGTATGTTATTGAACAATCTCTGCAAGTAGTAATATCTCGGTATAAAGCCTTTAATCCCCAGTTGTAATCAATTAGTATATGCTTGCCTGTATGGTGTGTTGGTGCTTTTGAAGGTTTCGTGGAAAATCTGAGAAGAGAGCAAGGTTTACAGAATTTGATTGTTTTGACATAGAATTTATCATATATATTTTAATTATGACTTGTAAATTTTAGATTATTTTATTAAATGCAAGTTATAATTTTCATTTAATATAATGATTACATAAATGTATTATACATAAAATTTAAACCATATGTTGTTTTTTTTTTTAATATACTATATTTGCCCGAATATAGTTATGACCTTAAATAGAATTAAAATATTCAATATCAGTTTAAGCTGATTTGAATCTTTGTCAATGAAATTATGTAACAAGATTTTAAAATTTCTGTATTTTAAAATTTTGCTAAAAGTTTCTTTGTTAAGTGATCAAAAAACATATAAAACTCTATGGCTTAATTTCTCATTTAAAAAAATCAATTTTATATTTTATCAGTGTGCTTCACAGGAAAAAATTTTAGGTGGTAGAGCTATAATGTTAACTGGCTGCTACTCTTACAAACCTCAGTTAATTATAACAAAACTATACTTGCGTTATAACACTGATTTGTATACTAGTCTCTAGTATGGTTATTTTTAGTAATAATTTTTAATAATTTGTAATAATTGTAAATAAAACAAAAATGTTTTTATCAGATATAATTGACTTATGGAGAACACTGTTACACATTTTTAAAAAATACAAAGAAAATGTTGAGAGTATCTTTTTTATCTGAAAAAAATAAAGCTATTATTTTCATTTATTTAGTATATAATTATTAATACATAAAAAATATATGAAATAATATTTTTATTTGTCAAATAGTCTGTTTCTTTGAATATTATATAACTACTTAACTACTTAATGATAAAACTTTCAGTTTTAATAAAGGTGTTACCAGAATTTTTTAATATTAAAATTAATTTTCTATTCAATATATGTGCTTATAGTGAAGATAGCAGTAAATTTCACATAAAAGTTAACATTATGATGTTTCACATTTTGCAATTGGGTGTGCATTGCAAGTTTCTGTACAAGACTTTGGTTCATATTTTTCAGACAGTACGTTATGCAATTGACCAGCTGATTTATGATTTTGTGTCTTTCATCCTTTTTTGTAAATGGCTATCTTGAGAATTGGTTGGTCTAATTTCTGTCATGTTTCAGGATTTTCCTTTTTGACGAAGGTTACATTTTCTTGTCATAGGTAATCCAGTATGATTTTGGCATACAGGGACATACTTGATCAGGCCATAAGATTTGTTCTGTTTGAGAATAGTTTTTTTGAATGTAAGGAATCAGGCAATATTGTACACATTCATTTAAATATTGCTGGGCATTCATAACAAAATCTGATTTTCTGATTAGGAATTGACTCAATCCTTTCAGTCCCATTGCAATCCAAATCAAAATTTTTTTCTGAAATTTCTTTTTCTTAGAAAACTATACATTGAAAGGTGTAGAGAAGATATCTGGTATAAACTGGTATAAAATCCACTATTACCTTTGATTGCCAAATGCCAAGAGGGTGAAGATTCAAACTGAAGAACTTTTTCAAGAAACTTTTGGAATAATCTTCCAGACTTTGTCCTTGCCAGTGATATTTGCTTTGTTCTGTCTAGAATTACTTGCTTCTTTTGATATTTAATATGTATTTTAATTTTCAAAGCTTCATGGAACCAACTATATGAAACTTTGTTTCAGAGCTACAGAATGAATTGAAATCTTATCACTGTTTTCAAAGTTCCTCTTTTAGCTTTCCAATTTGGTTTTCGTTAGAATTTTCACTTTTCTACTAGACCCCTTTATTCTCTGAATTGAAGAATGCATTATGTATGTATATAAAATCTGTTTTGAAAGGCCTTCATTTGCATAAAAAGAAAGTAAATATATACACTTGGTGCAGCATTAACAGTTTTATATTTTTGCTAGTGCTTTTAGCTAACTTATTTTTGTCATCTTCAGGCAAACTAAGTTTAAAAATAGAATACAATATTCTAATGTAAATTGAAATTAAAAGTCATTATGAGTATGATCAAAATTCAATTACACAAGATATTGAAATGTCAGGCAGCACATGCATGGATATACACCCATGTCAAAGGTATGATGGAGAATGCATATCACTGTTAAGCTATTTATATAGGGCAACTCACACGCTGAGCAAGTCAGGCATGAAAGTGTTACAAGGCTCCAAGGTTGTTGTAAGGTGAGATTTCCATATGAAAATGAGTTCCTGGTAGCATTGTTTGAGCCCATAATGGGTTGTAGTTCTGTTTGAGCACTCTTTTGTGAGCTCTGTGGTATGCTTTTCTTTCACTGCGTCATCCTGGTGCTCGGTTAGGTGGCTAGCAAGCATTTGTGTTGTGGCCCCAATCTACCTTGTGTTCAACCCTGTTATGGGATTCTCTAATGGGATTCTTTTTTGCTGTTAGAGAATCCTGTAATGGGGTGCATTGTAGGCATTAATGGTGTCTTTGCCATTTCTTAATAACTTATATACTGACGGGTTACGCATGTATGTTATTGAACAATCTCTGCAAGTAGTAATATCTTGGTATAAAGCCTTTAATCCCCAGTTGTAATCAATTAGTATATGCTTGCCTGTATGGTGTGTTGGTGCTTTTGAAGGTTTCGTGGAGTTATTTAATTGTTTATAACCAGCTTTGTGAAGGTTCAGAATGATTTTTATCATCATCATTTTTGTTCTTCAGCTTGATTTATTTGAATTTGCTTCAAAATTTTGTTTTACTAATTGATTTTGAATTTTGATATGAAACAAATTTTATTTTGTTTAAAATGGTGAAATAATTACTATATATATTACTTTCTATATTTGAAAATTATCAAAGTAAAATTTTCATTATTGATGCCAAACTTAAACTTTACATTAGCTCTCAGAATGAAATTTATATTCAGGCAAATAAAGTAACATATTTATTTATTTTACTATGTTACGATAATATACTGGCTTCAAAAATTTAATTATTATTAAATGACTAAATTAACATTATAACTATTATTAAATTTTTAATACAGTAGAGCATCGATTATCTGAAAGTCAATCATCCGAAACATCAATCATCCAAAAGAATTCCAGTTGGCAAATTTAAATTTTTGCCAGTGCTGTGGCACTGCAATCTTTGGCTAGGTCTTCGGCTACTGNAAGAATGCATTATGTATGTATATAAAATCTGTTTTGAAAGGCCTTCATTTGCATAAAAAGAAAGTAAATATATACACTTGGTGCAGCATTAACAGTTTTATATTTTTGCTAGTGCTTTTAGCTAACTTATTTTTGTCATCTTCAGGCAAACTAAGTTTAAAAATAGAACACAATATTCTAATGTAAATTGAAATTAAAAGTCATTATGAGTATGATCAAAATTCAATTACACAAGATATTGAAATGTCAGGCAGCACACGCATGGATATACACCCATGTCAAAGGTATGATGGAGAATGCATATCACTGTTAAAGCTATTTATATAGGGCAACTCACACGCTGAGCAAGTCAGGCATGAAAGTGTTACAAGGCTCCAAGGTTGTTGTAAGGTGAGATTTCCATATGA
>NW_019390054.1:0-3717 GCF_000671375.1 Centruroides sculpturatus
TTTTTTTAACCCCATTCCCGATAACCCGGCATTTTCACAAACTCGGCCACCCTTCGGTCCACATTAGGCCGAGTTTACGAGGTTCTACTGTAATGGAATCTCTTGTCATATTCATTAAGTAGAAGATTGACTGTATTTTAGATAGAATTAATTAAATGAACTACTACAGTGCATATATTAATGATCTGATTTATTGAAAAATAATAGATGATAAAATTATTACTTGTATTAAAATATAGAGTTATATAAAAGTAGAGAAAAATTACTAAAAAATTAAGATAAAATCAAGTGTATTATCTTTTTATGCTAATGAGTCATATTATTTCTATAATATAGGAATTTGATGGAGCTTTGGATTGCATCAGTTTAGCTGTAACCTGTGCTTTTAATAAACGTGGAACTCTTCTGGCTGTAGGTTGCAATGATGGACGTATTGTTGTCTGGGACTTTTTAACTAGAGGCATTGCAAAAATAATTAGTGCTCATGTGCATCCTGTTTGTTCTTTAAGGTAAAAATTACTTTTTTCAATATCCTATTGAATTCATATTTATAATTTCTTAGAAATATAATTTATTTTGCAATGATACAGTCTAGAAAGTTTTAATATAAATCTTACAATATGAGGTACTACATTTAGGATTTATTCAGACTATATGAAAATGAATACAATAATTGTTTACTAAAACAGAAATTTTGTAAAATGATTTTTAAATACAAATATTTAGTGGAACTTTATTTTGCAGACATTTCTTTCTTTTTATATTGATACCAGACTGCATACTTTAATATTGAATTATCTTTATTTTTAATAGCTATAAACAGATTTTATTGTGATGTCTGCAGATATTAAATTAATGAATTATATTATAGGTGACTTCTTACTACAAATCATTTGTTTATTTTAAGCATCTAATGTGATTAGATTTTATAGATATTTAATTGTTTCATTTTTTTAATGTTTAAATCTCAGATTTCTGTTTTGAAATGCATATTAATTGACTAACTCAACAAATAGATTATGTAATATATTAAATACTTATTGATAATTTAATTTCACATTTAAGTACTTTGTTGTAAGTACTTAATTGTTAACACTAACAATTAGTACTTACTACAAATCATTAATATTAAATAAATAGTCATGTTTACATAAATTTTAATTAAAATATTAAAAAAAAAACTTACTTTATACATAACATTTTCAACATCAAATAAAATCTCACTACCTTATTAACAATGTAATCTGTTATTTTTCTTAACTTTCATAACCTCTACTGTCTTATAATTCTTTCTTCTCTATTCAAGGATCTCTTTAAATTTTACTTTTTCCATACATATTTTAAATACTGTATATTATTTCTGTTAGCCTGGATAGATGTTGACTAATTTTAATTCATTTTTTATATATTAATTCTGTACATTATTATTGTCCCTCCTATATTTTTTTAATTAACAAAGCTAAGAAATACCATTTTATATATGTAAAGAAATATTATCACTTCTAAGAAATCATAATGAAGTACAGTTTCATTATCATCAATATTTTTCCATTTGAACATTGATTTAGTAATTCATTTAGATTTAAAGAGTACTATTCAATTGCATTTTTTGTTGAATGTCATACTTGCTTTTTCTATAGGTAAGTAATGTTTTCTTTTCATTTTCAAAAGAGTTTTCATTCATAATGTATAATAGATTACTAACCAAATGATATTCAACATGGTACAGAAATGCATGTACAAGTTGCAATCTACTACAACTTATGACTCATCCTCTGTATTTTTTAACATAAACATATGTACCAAAATTTTTAAAAATATGTGTTTGTTTATAGTTCTTTTTGATTTCCTGGTTTTTTATATCAAATCATATTAATCCAAACAACCCTGTATAGAATTAGTTTGTATTAACAAGAGGCAAGACTTCAAGTGAAATTTTTCAAGAACAAAGTAATAGTACATAATGTGCTTGTTTTTGATGAAACTAACTGAAAAATATTACATAGAAAAAATGATAGAAGAGAACTAAGTGAATTGAAAATATTGGGATAAGAATTGAACAAAATTTCATAGCTAGCAAAAATGGTATATTTCAAATGTTGTTAAATATCAATCTGATGCATTATCGAATATGAATTAAGCTAATATGTAAACAGCCATGCAAATTCATTTCAAATTGCACAATTCATCCCCGTGAAAATTTTCATTGAGGATCTTGTTTTTGAATAAAGTTTTACTAATATTTTTCTGGAATAGTTATATATAATATAATTAAAGTTATATGATACTTTTAAATTTTATTTAATACTTAAGGGCTAATGTAAATTATAGCTAAAATATGTTTTATAATTTAAAAATTTTGTAATAAATAAATCTCTGTTTCTCTCTGGTTGTAAGTTGACAAGTTGTCTGTTTTAGGAATCAATTAACACATTAATGATAAATGAATTAATATTAGTATAAGAATAGTTGTTCAAAAATCACAATTTTTCTGGGTATTTTCTTTTTGATAACATATNATTATGTAATTTTAATATTCAAATATTTTGCCTTCTCACAATATTGTATTTTACTAAAGCATAGAAACATTATCCTTTTGTTTTAACTAGGACATTGCACAACTTTGTCATATCACCATAGAATTGAGGCAAAGCAGGAAAGAAAGAAACAATCTCTGCACTAATTAGGCATAGAAGAGATGATCTTTATACCTGACAAATGTGGACAGGTGAACTTTGCACTTGCCATCACAAAAGAGGCTATCCTTGCACTGGCAGACATGGAGAGGCAATCAAGAACAAAGCAATTGCCGTCAATTACTTTGTTCTTGTGGTTTGTTCATTTTTTGCACTTATTTTCCATTAGGCACAGGCAATGCTGTTTTTATTTTTGGCCCTTAGGCATAAATTCTGTTAGGTGTGCTCACTTGCATCAGAAAGCATGGACATTGTCACTTTAATGCCTTTGTATGTTGAAAATGAAGTCATGGACTTTTATTTTTTATTTTTGCATTTAAATGAACCCACATTACATTTTTGGATTCCTCATCACAATTAATGGAAATTGGCAATTTTATCAAAATCGGCCATTACGTTTTGAGAACGAACTCAGTTCTATAAGCCCACAGAAGGCATCCTAGCAACCATGGAGCATTGCACAATAAAGTTGTACAATTTGCACAATATCACTTTGTTGTGCATGCTTTTGCTACGACAAAGTCATGGAATGGGCATTTATTTTTTATTACATGTTTGGCTTCCTTATTGCAATTAATGAAATATTACAAAGTGTAACCAAAATCAATTGAACAGATTTTGAGAACAAACAATTTTGTAAGGCAAATAGAAGGGGCTTTGCCTCAATAAATTTCATATGATATTAAATATTGTTGAATGTGTGATCATCACTCTGCTGTAAAATTTGTCATTTTTGTTAACTTGTCACCTTCTCCATCCATATTACGTTGAGTTTTAGGATCTACTGTGTTTAGGTTTTGATATTTCAAACGTACAGTAGAGCGTCGTTTATCCGAATCAATTGGGGACTGGGGTTGTTCGGATAACTTATTTTACGGATAACCAATTACATACAAAAAAATACATTAACCTATCCCATGTTGAAATTTTTCTCTGTTGCGTGTCGCTTCGCGTTGAATTTTTGTCGATGTTAAGCCTAATGTAAACTTTTCAAAATAATAATCGTGGCTATTGCATCGTT
>NW_019390055.1:0-3690 GCF_000671375.1 Centruroides sculpturatus
AACGAAAGTTCCTTGACGATATAACACACTGAGAAAAGGTATCTTTCTCGGTTAATCCTGTACACATTTTGCTCATTCACTTCGCTCATCTCGCTAGAGTAACCAAACCTTTCATTCCAAATAGTAAGTTTTTGCTAAACATTTTAGACTAAATGAAAGAACAAAGTATCAACAAAAACTATAAATACAAATTGTTAAAAAATAAGAATTCCTGTGTCACTTGTATGTATTCTCCTAAATCCTGTTAAATTGCATTGCGTGCTTGTTTCTATGCTCACGATACTAAAACAATCATACTAATGCGCTCGAAATTTAAATGGAAATTAATATAAATAAATCGCAATGTAAAAATTGTATAAATTATATTATAAATAGGAAATAATTCGATTCAAGTAAAACGAAATAAAACCTAACAAGCTCAGTCTATTTAATAGCATGAAATAATGAATCGAATGATACTCACTCTATTTATTAACGTTAGTTAATAAATTGCTTCGTACCAAACCAAGGTGGAAATCAAATGCGTAGAATCGTGTTTAATATTTCATATTTATATATTATTATTTATCAAGATCTGTGATAAGTAAATGTAAAATGGGATCAGTGCCAATATTATTTTTTGACAAAACAAACTGTTTGAATTTCAAAAATTTCAATTGAAATAATATGTCTATTACTTGTTTAATTCTATATTATAACAACCAAAATTATTAATAAATATGCATTGAAAATTTTATAAAACTTTCTTTATGTCTATTTAACAAAAATACACAAGCTACAACGATTGTCTTTCCACTTGCCAGCTATTTTCCATATACTAGTTTTTGTGTTTTCAACTTTCCTTCTAACAAACATTAACATTTGTAGATTGTTCTAGTCCTTCAGAATAAATTATTTCCGAAAACCAGCTAATTATTTAGAAAATAGTTCTGCTTGTCCTGACTGACTCGCTCACTGATTCATCATCGCTCAGAGCAAACCGCTGATCCTAAAGAGGTGAAATTTGGTACACAGTTAAGGTACGTCATAAAAAACGCTCGCTAAGAAGATATTTTTCGAAATTTTCCCGCGGGTGTAGACAGAGAGCGTTAAGGCTTAACCAGAAAACCGGCTTTTACTGTTATATTTTAAATGCGATTTTTTTGTTTTTAACTGCATTTTAGTAGAGTACGCTAAGGGAATGCACACTTAGAAGGAATTTTTCGAAATTCTCCTGCGGGGTAAGAGAGAGAGTATTAAGTCTTAACCGGAAAAACGACTTCTACTTTACTATTTTACATGCGATTTTTTGTTACGTTTAGTCTTCATTAAGTACTTACGTGTATTGAATTAATAACATTTCAGGCATTTTTATACATATTTTTGTATATTTCGATTTTTTAACCAAATGTTCGAACCTTTTTAAATTCGAATTTGTTATTACGTATCGATTCGATTATAGAACGAATGTAAACGTTCCAAATATTAATCAAATTTAAAATAGTTTGTTTGATTCTCGACAATTTTCATTATTCTCGGCTGTAGGTGTTATATAGCAATTACTATGGTTGTTGAAATAGTGAATATAAATGGGGTTTGCTTGCAAAACCTGCGCAGGCGAAGTCGCGGGTAACAGCTAGTTTTCAATAATTTACAACTGTAAAAATTTTATAGAATAATGAATTTCCGCNGTTACAAACAAATATTTAATATTAAAACACTGTAGTCAAAGCATATTTAATTATATAATTGAAAACACTAAAAAATTACTAAAAATTTTATTAACTATTTTTTTCCAAATAAAATTTAACGCCGTATTCTTTTTATTCTTTATTTTTAATTTCGACATTATTTCTTGTAATGACTAAATTCACGTTTGGCTGAGATAGAAGTGTAACTGTAGGGTCGGTGTCTCTGTTACACCGTCAGAATGTGACACCGCCGAGTCTCGCAGGACTCGGAAATCGCGACTTTACGTCACGCGAGCGGTAGCGTACGAGGTTTGCACCCGGAATGGAAAAAAAACGGAGAGAAAAACGGAAGGAACTGTACTCGAAAAGTTTAAACATAAACATTCGTTTATTTATATGTAAGCTACGTTAGTTATACATAATCTAAATTACATTTACAACAATGAATAAAATGCTAACATAAACTACATGAATCGCGGTCAGTAATTGATTATTTTCTAGTTTTAATTGAAACCGGTTTTGCGTTTAGTTTACGAGAGAGAGAGAGAGAGAGCGTACAATAGGTCGCGGGCAGGAAAAATACCTTGAGTTGTATTGTTGATCAAGTACCAGCACAAAAAAAGTTCAACAGTTCCTTTCAGTTGAGTAGGTGTTGAGATCTTCTGGTCTTGTAGGCGAGAAGGAGGTGTTGGTTGACGTTCAGAAATCTCGGCGAGAGGTAAACGTTCGGCGCACACACACACCAATAACTTCCATCCCATTACTCATTGTGCCTGTTCCTTTTATATCAAGTCCTCTTTTTCGAACCTTTCCCCGATTTCGTATGACGATCTTCTTGGTCCAATTAGGTGACGAGTGACACAATCGTGACACAGAAATGTACTCATCTCAACAACGAACCCAATTCGTGGGAATCGAGGTTTTTATCGATTTTATTTTTCTTTTTTTTTATTTTCTGTTTTTTCGTTCCGTCTTTATAAAGTTCATTTACCAAAAAAATTTAGTTTTATAACACGAAATTTCTGATCCTCACAGAAATAATGGAAACAAATACGAAATAACACGTAATATTCTTTCTATTTTAACATGAATATAAATTTATAAATATTTAATTAATTTAAAACTTTTGTATTATAACGAAATTAGAGAATTTGTGTGTATTACTCGTATTACGAATATAATACATATAATATTTTATTTTATTTAATTACTTGTCTGAATTTCGAATTATTATTAATGATTCGAAATACGACAAATTCTAAATTTGATTACGTTTACGATTTTGCCCGAATGTAGAAAATAATTAAATGCTAGAGCACTTTCCGAAAACAATTATTTTGAATTTTTTCTCAAAAATGGTTACGTCATCAATGATTCAGTTATCTATAAACTCGAATATTTTTCGTTTTTCTAGTTCCTTTTTGTTTATTTCAATATTGAATTTAAGGTAATCAACTTACGAGCGTTCTCTCAATACCGTCTATTCAGGATTTTGTAATGTCTTCCGAAGTCACGTGATCAAACGTGTACAAACATCCAAAATTTATTATTTTATTCGTTTTTCAGCATTAATTTCGTTAATTTTCTCGTTAAATGACTTTTTTAAACTAAAAAGTGTCTTAACATACGCATCCAGCAATAAAATTTTCCGGCACACTTATTACTTCCGGTTATTGTCTATTTGCTGGAAAAAAGTAATTCATTGCTAATTACATTTAAATATTGTAATTTTCGTTTAAAAAGTATGTAAGTTGTGTGTAATATTCACTTATCAAAGGAAAAATACGTTCAAAACTAGTCATTTAACTTGACGTGACCTACTTATCTAAACACCACCACTCCCCGCTGAATGGGGAAGTAATTATCAACTTTTAACCTTGGACGCGTTTGTTTTGTTTGAAATCAAAGAGATGACTTTCGATTATAATCTCGGCATAAAAAAGAATCGTATTTTTTATGCCGAAATTATAACCGAGATTATAACATTATTCGATAATATCGACGGGTTTCTCAAATGACA
>NW_019390056.1:0-3016 GCF_000671375.1 Centruroides sculpturatus
TAGTATAATATATGATTTTCAGTGAAATACTCTTGTAGAGTATTTGTTTGTTATGTAGATATAACTGTGGAGTCTAGTCATATTTTCCCTCTTTATGAGAAAGTCCACTTTTCTATGGAGGATTTAGGGTAGTATTTGTTATACTTTGTTAATATTGTCTGTGCTTTCATTAATACAGAGAAACAGAACAGTTCAAACATATAACCTGAAATAAATACATGAGTACTGGGATGATGTGTTTATTGTTATACAAATGTGTTTTTAGTATTAAGTATTATACTCAATATCTGTTGCATTTTTTTCTGTTAGTCTCTATTCTACTTGTGTATGTTCTGTGAACTTGGCTTGTTGTAATCATAAATAATCATAGACCTCCATTTGTCCATGAATTCAATATTGTCCAAAACTATTCTTCAAAATTCCTTTTTGCTTTGTAAAGTGTTTTGTATTAATCTAGAACAATCCTCATTTGTATGTCAATAGTAATGTATGTAATATTTAGTACATGTTTTAGTTGTACTTGGGTTGATGTGTAGAGTTTTAAGTTGTCCATATATAAAAGATGGAATAATGCATTTTGTGTTGTTTTATTTTATTTGATGTATCAATATTTTGTATTGTTTAACCTATTAGACATTGAGTTTAAGGCCAGACAGATACAGAGTGAACTTAGAAAATCTTCCTAGAAAATGTCTCACCTAATATGTATTTGGTTTGTTTTAAAGTTCTCCAGTATTTCATTACATTTCCTAGAAATGTAATAAATGTTGGATATCTTTTGTACATGGTATAGCATGTGTACAACTATAACTGTAGGATGCTATTGAATGCTTTCCTGTAATCTATTGTATGTATGCCACATGTATTATTTGTGCACTTGTCATAGAATAACTAATTCCATGAATAACTATTCTTTTCACCCCATGTTGTTTCTTCAACAGTCTTTTTGTTATTCTGTAAGAATGTTGTTCTATTTGATGGTACATTTTGTTTGTGATGAATGATGTAAGTATAATGTAAGTATATTTTAGACTTTGCACTGCAGAAGGCATGTGATAGCTCTGTATTGTGTGAAGGTCTTTATTGCTATTATTTTTGAGTTTCACATACATATAATGACACAAGTAAAAAATTTTGGAATGTCTTGTGGATTGTTGATTATGTACATGAAACATTTGACTAGATCTAATGCAGAAGTGTAAATTTTTTTACCAGAAATTGTGAATGTTTTCTTTACTAAATGTTTTCCAACATTTTTTTGTATATCTTTTTGGCTGTTTGTATGTTTATTTTAATACATGATATTATTGTTATCTCATGCATATTTTGTTCTTTCTTTCTAATCCAGCTTGCTTCATTTTTGCATGTAATTGAATTGGACCAAAGAAAAGACCAATAATATGCGAGTTCTTTTCCTGTTAGTGTGCCATCATGCTGTGGTTGTGTGATAAATTTGGTATGTAGTTGTTGTAAAAATTATCATAGATTTAAATATAAATAGAAAATTCAAGTTAATAAATTTTATTTAAAATAGCAATGTTCAATATTAATTAAAGTACAGGAGTGAAGATAAATCATGTAATTTAAAATATTTTCTAGAAAACTGCTAAGTTAATTACGTTATTGTTACAATTTGTTTTTTTTTAGATATTATAAGCTTCATAAAAAACTGTTTTATAGAGAAATGTATTCTGTTTTCTTGCCAAAATCACAACTTTGGTTTTTGAAGTGATTAATGATTATCTTTTTAATTTTAAGTATAAAGTTAATTTAATGTTAAATATAGTTTAAACTTACTGTGCCACGACGTAAAGCTAACTGAATTTTATCTAAATCAGATACAGCACACCAGCATTCTCCTATCAAACATTTCTGTGTAACATCTAGATTAAAAATATTTAGTGTATGATAGATGGCTTTTATCTTTCGAACTTTCACAAACCAACTTTTAATATTTTTTGCAGCGGCAACAAGTACTCTATGTCGATGATCTTGTGTCTGTCCTAACACCTGTAAAAGAAACTAAGTAAATATTTACATTTCACAAAAGAAATAATTGAAATTTAACATTCACTCTTGCCTTGTGTGTGTGTAAAATGAACTGTGAGCCCATGGATTTTTACGGGCCTCTTAAAAATCTAAATTTTCTATTAATTGAAAATATCTTCGGAAAAAACCCGAGGAATTTGAACTAGATCAGATTTCACCGATTGTATAACAACTAGATGGGAAAGTTTACACTTAGGTGTGAAGAATGCACTGTCATCGTCAACAAAAGTCAATCATATGTCAGTTTTCCCATGCGAATGATATAAAAGCTCAAATCTCCTGAAGCTCGGGGCGCTCTCTCGGAAGTTATACTTGTCGATGTGTGCATCTCGTCTCCGGACCTCCATATAACGGACTCAACCCGACAAAAAAAGAAGATACCATAGAAGTAAGACACCAACCGAATGACGTAAATTAATCGGGCTATTTTAATGCTAAATTCTAAATAAATTACGTAATTAATTTGGCACTAGAGGTAAGCGTTAGGCGCCATCTCTTATTAAAATTAATAATTATAAATATATTAATTAATTTAAATAATTTGGAACCGCTGGGAGAAAAAATCGGCCCGGAGCGGGACTCGAACCCACAACTCCTGCTTACCGTGCAGATGCGTTGCCAGTTACGCTACCCGGACCTCCGTTTCGATCTCCTCTTCCAGCGTATAACTATGTAACCATCGACGGTTATTACAATGCCGGCTGGGGACACATTCAGTGCCCACGTCCTACTCCTATAAGGCACTCAACCGGCCATCGCAAGCCCCGGCAAGGCGTAATATATATAATCATCGCTAAACCCGATGTAATATAGCTAATCACCAAACATATGCCGTAAATCCATCGGGCTAGTTTTAAGGCTAATTACTAAATAAATTACGTAATTAATTTGGCACTAGAGGTAAGCGTTAGGCGCCATCTCTTATTAATATTAATAATTATAAATAAATTAATTAATTTAAATAATT
>NW_019390056.1:3077-3801 GCF_000671375.1 Centruroides sculpturatus
GCATTGTAATAACCGTCGATGGTTACATAGTTATACGCTGGAAGAGGAGATCGGATCGGAGGTCCGGATAGCGTAACTGGCAACGCATCTGCACGGTAAGCAGGAGTTGTGGGTTCGAGTCCCGCTCCGGGCCGATTTTTTCTCCCAGCGGTTCCAAATTATTTAAATTAATTAATATATTTATAATTATTAATTTTAATAAGAGATGGCGCCTAACGCTTACCTCTAGTGCCAAATTAATTACGTAATTTATTTAGAATTTAGCATTAAAATAGCCCGATTAATTTACGGCATTCGGTTGGTGTCTTACTATATTGGATATCGGGTTTGGAGATGTTTATTTAGATACCATAGAAGACCATAAGAACTTCCACATAACACTTAATCGCCACATAGAACTCTCTTTGAAGTAATTATCTGAACCTGTGGACTCTTTCTCTCCCTAAGCATATTTTTAATTTAACCCTTGGAGGAAGGAGTATAGTATGTTAGCCACATTTATTCTGAGTTGTATTTAACCGCATTTAACCTATATATTGTTATCGCTTTATGTATCATAGCTTAGTCCTTCAATAAATGTTTATTATTTTGTTGAATCTGTTTCCTGTCATTTAAGGACACCTGTCAGCTTCCTTACCCCCTCCCCACTTGATTTGCCCTCCTAGCCATCCAACAACCCCGAGATCGGGTTTTACCAGCCTGTGCAGAGTAAGTGGTCATTTGG
>NW_019390057.1:0-3687 GCF_000671375.1 Centruroides sculpturatus
AATGCCTACATCTAGTCTAAAATTGCTTGGTATCTTAATATTTGCTGGTACTTTTGCATTTGCAAGATTGAGTAGTAAATATTATTAGTTATCTTAATATTTAAATAGCCATATTGTGATCTGATAAGAATCTGGTTATATTGTTTGATTTATTTCTAATTATCAGTAACTTTTTCTTTAAAATCTATTTTTAAAAGTGGGTATTTCTTAAATTCAAAGTGATCCAATTAAAATACCTTATTTTCTAGATATATTCTTGAATGTCTATTCTATCCCTTTCTTGTTTATTAGAAGTGTAATTAGATTGAATTTTAAACAAAATACTGACTGAATTATTTTTTTTTTTTTATAAATTTGAATATTTTAAATTCTAAAACAGTTTTCATTTTATCTGAAAATTGATAATAAACTGGCCTTTCGTATGTTTCCAGCATTGCTGTCAATATAAACAAAAAGCAGCAAACGTTTTGATCTTGTTCAGGGGCCAGCATCAGGTATTCACATTTAATTATTTTAGTTGATATATAATTATATATATTACAGTTAAAGTTTTTTTTTTTTTTAAATTAATTTTGAAAATTTCTAGTCCTTAAATCTAAGTAATGATTTAGAATAATTGGGCTATAACCTATAAATTGCCACTGTTGTTCGTCTGTCTTTCTTTCCTTAATCTCAAGAATGGAGTTAAATAGATGAAATCCGAGACTAGATATGGAATATAGTTAATCAGAGCCTCTTAAGGAAGAGGCTCTGATTCTGATTTGGATAGAGGTCTGCATAGTAAGCAGAAGTTGTGGATTTGAGTTACATTTCAGAATTGTTTTTTCCATCCAGAATATTCTAAATTAAACCAAACGATTGCCGAATTTAATTCAGATTACTTTACCACTACTTTTAATCATTAAATACTTTATTCAGTACTAGAGGTAGGTGTTACGCACCATCGCTTATTAAATTTAATAATTTAATTAAATTAATATTTATTAAATAATTTATAATATTTCAGAATAAANAAATTGATAATAAACTGGCCTTTCGTATGTTTCCAGCATTGCTGTCAATATAAACAAAAAGCAGCAAACGTTTTGATCTTGTTCAGGGGCCAGCATCAGATTTATATAGAAGATTTTTAGCAGAACTTTTGGCAAAGAATGTGAAACGATTTTATCCATATTTTAAAAGTTCTGCTAAAAATTTTCTATAGAAGCCTGACACTGGCCTCTGAATGAGGTTGAAAACGTTTGCTGGTTTTTGTTTATATCAATGGCATTGCTGGAAACATACGAAAGATCATTTTATTATCAATTTGTACAGCAGTTTCAGTGTTAAAGAATAATAAGTTCTTACACTTTATCTGATTTCCTTCCTAGAAACAAGCACCAGCTGGTCGATAATATACAAAACAGTTTATGATTTTCATTGTTAATTTAAGAACAAATGTTATAAATACTAAGATTCATTAGGTTTTCTTTATAAAGAAGCTGGCTTACGTCAAGTTAATCTGAGTATAGAAGCTGCAGTAGTTAAATCTGTATATATGATTATTGTATTTATAAAATTTGGAAACCTGTTATTAATTTAGAATAACAGCAGATAAAAAGATATTAAAATGAAAAATTGTATTAAGGAAATAAGTGTAATTGTCACTTACAAACGACATATTTACATAAAATTAAATTTTATTTAATTGCAGGATAAAGATCTAAGTGTATGCGAACATCCATTATCAGATATAACGATTGCTGGAGAAGCAGCTCATCCACTTCCTCAAACATTTCATGCATTGTTGCAGACTATATCAGATTTAATGATGCTTCTTCCTATGGGTTCAGCATTACAACAAATGGCAATGAGATGTTGGTGTTTAAAATTTCAGCCTTCTGATCATAGTTTTTTACACAGAAGTCATGTCTTTTCAAATATTAGCAAGATTTTATCAAGAACGGAAGAAGAAGGTGAAGATGTAGGAAATACATCCGCAGATAGCAGTCAGGTAATATTTATTCATATTATAAATGTTATAATGTTTAAAAATCATCATCTTTAAATAGAGAAAGTCAAGTTTTGAATTGAGAAAATCTTTAATAAAAGAAATTTAATTGTCAAGTAAATATTTATTTGAAGCACCTGCAAAATTGTTTGAAACAGAAGATTATATTTCTTTCTACATAAACATGGGCTTGGTTTACATTGTCGTATGAACCACTACAAATGAACAAAATGAACACTAACCCAAAATGAGATATTGTCAGCATTGTACTGTAACACAAACTAAGTTAGGATATGATTGATTAAAAAGGTTTTGAACACTATTTGTTAAAAATTGATTGGTCAAATTAACTGAAGTTCAGTAAAGTTGAGAATATCTCAACTTTTATTGAACTTTAACTCATAATAAACTGGTCAAATACTTGCTGAACAGGGATAAACTGTCAGTTTGTATCTACTTTGTAGTGGTTTGTATGCCATTATGAACCTAGCTTTATGTGATATTTATTTACATTAACATTTTCTATTATATTGGTTCAGAGATAATTGTTGACAATGCAGTATATTTCTAGTATGGAATACACATCTAACACTGAGATAAATAGCTGTTCACTCCAAGATCCTAATGTGTTGTTGCCCTAGAGCTTTAGCAACATAATTTTATTTTGCTTTTTCTATCTCATGTCATTATTCAACTGTAATTAAGTTGATTTTTGTGATGAAGAATGTTTATACTAAATTTGAGTAATAAAAAATATGAGAATAATAATATTAATTTGCATGTCACTAAAGTATATTATTTGAGTATTTAATAAACTCGTAGTTACAGAGAATTGTTGGTACTTGGCATGCTTAAAGCCTGTAACTCCACAAGAGGAAAATCATGTAGCCTGTTGGAAGACTATGAAATGCACTTCTGACTCGCATTCAGATAAGTTTGCTTATCACTGATCTACAACATATTTTACAAGATACTTTCTATACAAAATATAAAACTTTTAGGCAAAGTTTTTATTTTTGTAATTAAGATAGATAAAAAAAAAGAAACCTTATACAATGATCTGCTCCATAATACTCTTTTGACAAATTACAATGTAATAATGTTTGATTGAAATATTAAAAAGTAATTCATTATGATTAATTAATTAGTAATGATTAATAAGTTTTGGAATTTGTTGTAGCTCCCATTTGAAGTTAATAAACTTTTAATTTTTAAGATGATATTTTTTTCCTGAAAGAAAGCTGAAAAACTTCCATAAATTTAATATTTAACAGTATATAAATAAACATCTGTGACTGAACTATTTATTATGATGACAGCATTGTATTGTAAGATTAAATTAATTGAAAAAGTTAGCATTTATTAAAAATTTTTAAATAAAAATAAATGCTAATATACAATTATTTATATGTAGATAAATGATGTTTTATTTAAAATTACACATAACATACTTTAGGTGACAGCAGTCGTCGAATCTTTGAAAGACGTTACATCATTAGTCGATATCAAAGCTTCTAGTCGTCAAGCTATGGTTAACAGTTTAACCGACAATTCGACGGAAACATTTTGGGAAAGCGGAGATGAAGATCGAAATAAGACAAAGAGTCTCACTCTGATATGTAGTATACAAGCTAGACCTAAAACTGTTTATGTTCACATTGATAATTGTAGAGATTTAGGAGTAAGTATAAAATTTA
>NW_019390058.1:0-3331 GCF_000671375.1 Centruroides sculpturatus
TCAACTTTTTTCTACTTGGTTGTTGCGCGAGGCCCCTCTAAGAGCGAGGCCCCGGGCGATTGCCCTGCTCGCCACCCCCTAAGGCCGCCACTGCTGGCAACATTAGACTTTTGTTGAGTTCGCACCGTTACTACCAATTTTTAGTTGACTTTGATGCATGAATGGCAGCATTATCCTGTTGGAATTGCCTTTTTAACCTTCAGATCTGGCAACGCTGGGCTTAAGCCCTATTAGTCCCTATGTAGATCCGCCTCTAGGGACATATGAAAACCTCTTTGTACGCAACCAAATCAAGTGTATGCAACCAAGCCTCGATCGTTAGAAGACTTGAAAGTGAAAATAATTAATATGATTTCAGGCATTACTGTAAATCAATTGGCAAATGTTTTTAGAGAACTACAAAATAGTATTACCCTTTGTATTACTAATGATGGTGAACATGTGGAAACTTAATAAAATACAATAAAACAATAAAAAAATATATAGATTTTCTTATTTCCAATACATTCTACACAAGTTCTCTATCAAAAATACTCACATTCTTAACGCAAATTTGATATTTTCGTAATCTATCTTATTCTTTCCTTTACAATGACCAGGTTAAAATACCATATGGCCGCCGTCATATACGTCCGAATAGCAGACAAACTTCTCGGTTCCGATGGTGTCCTCTATTCAGAGATTATACTGTATTTAGGACGTAATTAATTCTTTCGGAATATTGAAGGCAGAACTTCACGTTTTCGTAAGGTCGGTTATGGACGACAGCGTCCGTTATTTAGTGTGTCCGCTATTTAGAATTAAATATAATAGATGTCCTATTTGAAGGGTTGGGAAGTGTAAAAATGCCCGTTAAGTAGAGATGTTCGCTATTCGAGAGTGGACACCTCTAATGGAAAATTTTACTGTATGAAGATTTCTTGTTTACAGATCTGACATAACTTCGAAAATGTAGAAGTTCGTTACCAGAAAAGATTTCCAAAAATATTTATAGTGAGAAAATATCAACTTTTATATTTTATTTTATTCATAATTCCACCTAATCTTACGAGTAGAGCATATCGTTCTAAACATTATCGTATTTTTTTTTTTTTTAATGGAGAAATCATTTATTTATAAGCCCCATGTCTACCTAAAAACTTAACTTATTTTTATTTTTAACTAATAGTAATTACGAATAAAGCATTCATAATTTTTTAATTATGACCAGAAAATATCACAAAACCAGTTTCGGCTATTGGCGGTGTTTTTCGGAGCAGCATCATTTAAAACTAATGCTAGCTGTTTTAATGCATAAAATAGAGGCCAGTTAATGTTAAAAAGACTCCCGGAAGGCATCACTCTACGCAGATCGCCCAAGTGTAATTACAAAACCGTCTTGGTTGATTTCATTCAGGCAAAGTTGTCTCTATTTTTAGCACTTTTGTAGTGTTAGTTTTCCGTTGGTGGTGACAGAACGTTTTGCTTTTTATATGTTACTAGCAGACTCCGCCACGCGTTGTTGTGGCTCAAAATGTATCTATTATTCATGGGAGAAATGTATAACACTTCTCCCATGAGGGAGAATTTTTCGAAAAATTCCTTCTTAGTGTACATTCTCTTGACGTACCCTATTAAAACGAATCAAAAACGCAAAAAACTGCATCTAAAATAGTATAATAGAAGCCAAGTTTTTCACGGTAAGCTTTAATCCTGTCCCTCTCCCCCGCGGGGGGAATATCGAAAAATCGCTTTGTAGTGTATATTCTGTTGATGTACCCTATTAAAACGCAATCAAAAACGCAAAAAACCGCATCTAAAATAGTACAGTATAAATAGAAGCAGAGTTCTTTACCGTAAGCCTTAATCCTGTCCATCTCCCCCCATTGGGGGAATTTCGACATGTATATTTTATAAAAACACGTGCGTATTCGACTACAACGTAGTGTCAAAATTTTAAAGGAATCGGTAGGAACAAACGAACATTACATTTTTATTTATATAGATAGATAGATGATCTGGTTTAGTTCATCCTCACAGAAAAGCATAATGCCTCAGAAAAGCAAACTTAGGTCTTCGTACTCGTAGCGCCATCTGTTGGACATAAAAGCCTTAACCCTAGATGATATCACTTAATTTATATGAATGTTTAACGGAATAATATACAGCCTATGTCCACCCCGAAGTTCCATTCTAAATATTGGTGAAAGAATTTTTGAAATCGGATCAGTAGTTTCGGAGATTACCCCCTATATCCAAACTTACAAACTTTACCTCTTCATAATATTAGTATAGATTATGATGATAAATATTTCTAAATTAATATTATTTATGGATTATATGCTTGTAATGTAAATTGTACTTTTTATATTTATACTTTTTTGAAACTACAAACAAAATTTACCAAAAAAACAACATTAATTTCATATTTTAAAAAGGAGAAAAAGCAAAAAAATATTAAACGTTTCAAATGGGCAGGAACTTTTTTTACCCAATACTCCAGATAAAATTATCAAATGTTATCCTGTCATACACATACCTCTATTTGCAATCAATCAATCCAGAATTTTATATTATAAAACTTATTGCAAAACTGATGGAAAATAATGATTGAAAGGATTAATTATATAAAACATGAAAATAAAATCTTATAACTAGTCAAAACAGCATAATCAATCATACAATGTTATTGTGTACTCAAATAAGAATAAGCAATCCATGAATGCAACAAGAATGCAGTATAAAATAAGTCTTAATTATTTTCGTTCTTATGTTTACTAGATTTTAATAATAAACACTAAAAAATTACTGATATATATATATTTGCTTTATTACACAAAATTAAAGCAGTATTTTGTTTTACCTTGTATACTGTTAAATGTCCAATTTGTTTTAATCATTGTTTAAACATTAGTAAATTTTTAATGTTTATTATTAAAATCTTATATATTGATCTAGTATATAAAATCTATGTATAAATATAGCTTATACACACAATGAGTAATCAAATGAGAGTAAAGTTAGTGATAGCATCAGTTGGAAGTGCAACAAACATGACAGCTCAACACTTTGGCAAGTCTGACTTGTGTCCTTGTTCTACTTCTCACATCTTGATCATCTGGTATACAGGTAACCCCCGTATAACACGGCACTTCTATAGCACGGATTTACTCTAACACGGTTCGAGAATTGGTACCATCCCCCGTATAACACGGTACTTTTATAGCACGGATTCACTCTGACACGGTTCGAGAATTGGGTAAAACCCTCGTACAACAGGAAATGTAATAAATTTTTACATACTTAACTAATAATAGTTCACGAAAATTATTATTTTCGTGAACTATTAGTA
>NW_019390058.1:3410-4563 GCF_000671375.1 Centruroides sculpturatus
TAGAGAGGTTGAGGCGCACGTTTTAAACGTGTAAACGTGTACGTGTGACGTTCGGCGCCGCTTTCCCGTAAGCCTAAAAGTTTGACAATGGTGTTTGGATAGTCGGTGGAATCACGCTCGACATTCCAAACACCATCGTCAAACTTTTAGGCTTACGGGAAAGCGGCGCCGAACGTCACACGTACACGTTTACACGTTTAAAACGTGCGCCTCAACCTCTCTAATATCCTAGCTTTGGTACACTTTCTCTTAACAATTTCTCCAATTCAAGAAGCATTTAGAAAAATCGGTCTAAGCAGGAATTGAAAAATTTTCTTCAGTTCTTCCTGTATAAATTCTATTGACATTTTAAATATTCTTTAACTTTGAGCAGGGTCAGATTTGAGGCGATTGTGTGAGGTTAGCCGATTGGGGTGAGGAGATTTCGACAGCCGAGTGGTCCACTCTGTCTTGTGGGCGCAGAATGACTCACCGAGACAGGTTTACCATATAAAACCGTTTAATAAAATACATAAATTGTTCTTACAATAATTCAATATGTCAGACGAAAGCCTATCCAACGATGGCTTACTATAACAGTTCCAACAAAAACGGAAAAGTTCGACTGTTCGATCGGTCCTTCGGTATTTTCGGCCCGCTGGACACAGCGAACGATGGCCCAGGGCACGCACCAGCACTTGTAGAGATGTCCTCGGTGGACGAGTCGATCTTCGACGATTCTAGACGAGACGGGTTGGCGAAACCAGTTCCTAGGGCGTCGAAAGAGCCTTCGTTGTGTCTCTGTCGTGACCACCAAATCCCAGCAGGGTAGCACTATGTACTGTACCAAAACTCAAGACCCTGTAAAATTCCCGAAAGCGCGTTTTTATCGATTTTTCCACCTCCGTCGCCTCTTCATTGGTCTCTCCTCGTCACATGGTGACAATTCGAAACCCAACTAAGGGCGCAGGAGGGGTCAACGTCGCGTCGGAACACGACTCCTCTCCAACCTCGTTTTCTTCGACTTTATCTATTGTTTAAAATCTTTTAACAAGACAAATGGTTCATTGTTTAAATCCGATCTTTAAGTTCACTCTTTCGCGCTACGAAACTTGAGTCATTCAAAAAGTCGTTAAGGGCCTCCTTTCGGACCCTGTTTGGGTCCTCACAATTG
>NW_019390059.1:0-3684 GCF_000671375.1 Centruroides sculpturatus
ACAATAACAAAATAAATTACATTTTTAGATTTGTCTTAGCGAAGATAACTGGCTGGCGACGTACCATTCATGATTAAGTTTTGGTGCCAATAAGATAGCAATACAATGTCTATGGAGGAAGAGTATAATGAACTTATACAGCACATATTTCGTTTGTACTTTTTCACTTTTCTACATTTTTAATATACTGTAAACATCTGCACAAAGTCAAGTAAAGTTATTTCCAGCATTGGTTAAGTTAGATCGCGTGCAACAGTGGACACGAGTACACCGGATATTTCGTTGTTTTCCTCTAAACGTGTAGTGTAAAATTTTAAGTAAACCATATCTTGGCCCTATATTAACCTCCTATTAATTAAAAATGAAAAAATATATAATTGAAATGATATGATATTTAGTACATACTAACCAATTTATTACTTTTGTATACCTTGCAGCAATTTTGAAAAATTAAAACTATATTACATTATACATTAAGCTTTAACTATTTATTATATCAAATTTAATTTATTATAATATATATTGTATTTTTAATTGTATATTTAATGTGTTATTTACGTTTACAGCATGAAGATCTTTTTTCTGAAATATATGACATTTATTTCGAAACTGAAGACAAACAGAATTTACTTATGGTAATTAAATCTAATAATATATAATTTGCAGTAATATAAATAAATTCTAGTTTTTAAAGTATTTGATATAAACTTTTAAAATGTTTTTTCTACCTTCAGATATACAATCTTTTGCCCATGTGCGATATCTCTCAATTGAGCATCACTTTTCTGGGATGTTTTACTATAACTAGGATAACTACCATATGGGTAAGATTTGAAAATACAGTTACATAGAAATATTCTTATCGGTCGGTTACTGTTAAAAGAATAAACATGCCCGAAAACACGAGTAATATTTAGCTTTAAAACTGCTCTTATCGTAATGATTGTTTCGCGAGTGAGCATCTACTTGAGCGATTCTGTTGTGCGAATGCAACACATAACCACGTGAGGCACACTTCATTGTTGGTTTATCTGGCAGAAAGAAAAGAGAATAAATCAAGCGCGATTGATGACAATGCGATTTTTTAGAACGTACAGTAAAGGTTACAACAGAAGGTTATACACGGGCTTAAAATTTCCCACTTACCAAACAAAAATACAAAGAAAATTTATTGGTTCCTATTTCAAACGTAGTGTTAAAGAACCATATATAATGGTAAATGACGTTTATACTATCTTAAATAGTATTTGTGCTCGCGTGTTTAGAATAGGTACTCACTGATTGGTTTCCTATTTTAAATAAGTTGTACACCTATAAATACGTACTGTACTATCGTCTCTCATTCCTTATTCTCGATAACGATGTTACATTTATGATTGTCAGGGCTAGATGTAGAGAGATTAGAATCAAGAGGCATCGATTAATTTTATATGAACTTTTATATCATGCGAAAGTTTCGTTATTTATTGAAATTGAAAACTATACCTTTGAAAGCAGTTAATAGATGATTGCACGACTCTATAGTTATAGGCAAAGTATGATGTACAGAGACAAGCCAGTACTAATTTAGATAAACAGTATAGATTTTAAATAAAGTAAATTGAAAATATTGTGTGATAAAAAAATTTCGACTTGAAGTTGTGATAATGTCACAATAAATAATCGCTCGTTATTGAAATACACTAGAGCGTCGATTATCCGAAAGAATTCCAATTGGCAAATTTAAATTTTCGCCACTGCTGTGGCGCTGTCATCTTGGCTATGTGTTGGGCTACTCAAATATTTTACGTTTTTGATACTAAATTAATTTTTGAAGTATAATTTTTTATTGTTTTTATATTGTTCAATATATTTATTTTGTTTGCACAAAATAAAAAAATAATTTTTAACGATACAATAGTCTTCGTTAAGCTTAACATCGACGGAAATTCAACGCGAAGCGACACTCAATGGAGAAAGATTTCAACACGCGATAAGTTATATTTTTTCGAACATAATCGGTTATCCGAAATATCGATTTTCTGAACAACCCCAGCTTTTAATTGATTCGTATAATCGATGCGTTACTGTATTATTTTTTTTTTTTCGAGTAAGTCCAATACATATGAAATGTCTGGAACGGTCAACTGCTAAGTACCTCTTCTTCACGAAGAAAGAAAACGAAATATAAAATTTTAATTAATTTTTTTATTTTAATATATTAATTTTTTCACTTTTTATTATGGAAAATCTTAGGAAAATTACAAATTTATTTTTTTAAAATTCTCGTGTAATGTTCAAATCAAATGAACTATTTNACGATACAATAGCCACGATTATTATTTTAAAAAGTATACGTTAGGCTTAACATCGACGGAAATTCAACGCGAAGCGACACGCAATGGAGAAAGATTTCAACACGCGATAAGTTATATTTTTTCGAACATAATCGGTTATCCGAAATATCGATTTTCTGAACAACCCCAGCTTTTAATTGATTCGTATAATCGATGCGTTACTGTATTATTTTTTTTTTTTCGAGTAAGTCCAATACATATGAAATGTCTGGAACGGTCAACTGCTAAGTACCTCTTCTTCACGAAGAAAGAAAACGAAATATAAAATTTTAATTAATTTTTTTATTTTAATATATTAATTTTTTCACTTTTTATTATGGAAAATCTTAGGAAAATTACAAATTTATTTTTTTAAAATTCTCGTGTAATGTTCAAATCAAATGAACTATTTTCTAAACTATATTCCCGCTATAAAAATGTCTATTCAGTTCAAGCACCTTATTGTTTCTTAACCGTGCAATTTTTATGCTTAGCGCATTATTGAAATTGTTTATATCGCACCCAAAAAATCGCTCATATAAATAGACATACAAAAGCTATATTCAATAATATAAAAATATGTATATGTTAGACATTTTAATTGCATAATAACTATAAATTGCATGTAAAGTTTTGAAATATTAAATAGTTTAATATTTCATTTATTTATCCGCTTTAACTTTACATAATAATAAGTACATAAATTCATTTAATTATAAACAATAATAATACATAATTAAAATTACATGCATTTTAATTTTTACAGATGTTTACTTATTTCTTCACACAAGTGTACGTCGTGTGTAATATTTAAGAACAACTCACGAAAACTGCTTTAAAATTCGAATGTGAAATTAATATTATAATGCTTCTTTCCTTCGATATAAAATTATATACTAATTTTGTACTTTGTGATTGTTTACTTCGCTGCATTATAAAGCAGTTGTAATTTGTTCCTGAATTCTCCATAACTTTTATTGATACTTTACCAGGGAGCAAATTTGTACAAATCTGTACTTCAGATGTAGAAAAGACTTAAATGGTGTAAAGATGTACAGAACAAAGAAGCTGGAAACGATAGAATTGAAAAATCTCTTTTAATTTATGACAAGTAAAGAAAATATATATAAACAAAAACTAAGACATGGCAAGAAACTGAATGAGAAGCTTGAATTAAACTGTAATCTCTAATTTTGACATGTTTATATAGGTGAAGATTTGTTAGATTTGACAAAATGGCTGTAAGATATTGATAGTAAAGTGGAAAAATAGACACCTTGATTAATCAATGGTAGTACGTAAAAAGTATAAATTGTTATAAAAGTTTGTGTTATATACTCAAAATGTGATCTGTAAATAAATTAATATA
>NW_019390060.1:0-1178 GCF_000671375.1 Centruroides sculpturatus
ATATCAATAATTAGCATACAAGGTCTGTTCAAAAAGTATCGGACCTTTTTTTTCCACGTAAACCAATGATGCGCGAGAGGCCTCCTTTGGTGGAGTTGTGGAGGGGACAGTCATGCACAGCCCTGAATTTTTTCCCACCTGCAGGAAGCGTCAGTTGTTGGCAATCAGCCTATGAGTGAGGTCATGTAGTGCGTTCTCCTCGGATTCCACTAAGCTGGAAAATGACTGAACAACGTGAGCAGCGATATTACATCAAATTTTGCCAAAAACCTTGGCGATACCCAAGCATAAACCATTCGCAAGATTCAGCAGGCTTTCGGGGATGATCCTCGAGGCCAAAAAAAGTGCAGCAGGTCCGCAGAAATATCAAAGGTCATTTTGACAGTTTTTTCGACTCTCGTGGGGTGGTGTGTGGTGAGTACGCACCACAAGGCCAAACCATCGCAAAGGAGTACTACCAGGAGGTCCTTCGGCGTCTTTCCGATACAGTGCGACGCAAACGACCGGATCTGTGGTCGATCAAAACTTGGCAGCTCCATCGTGATAACGCATCCGCCCATTCTGTGCATCTGATTCGGGCTTTCGTTTCCAAACGCAATACTCCTGTGGTTCGTCACGCTCCGTACTCTCCCCACATGGCTCCGTATGACCTTTGGCTATTTCCGAAACTGAAAATGCCGCTAAAAGGAACCCGAATTTAGTCGAGAGAAGACATCATGCGAAATCCGATGGACCGGCTGATGGCCATTCCAAAAGATGCGTTCCAGCAGTGTTTCCAGCAATGGCAGGAATGCTGGGAGAAGTGTATACATTACCAAGGAGACTACCTTGAAGGGGATTAGGGTTTTGTACCTCAAAATCAATAAATTTATTTTTGCTGACTAAAGGTCCAATACTTTTTGAACAGATCTCATATTATGATTTTTTTATTTAAAAGGAACCATTCTTTATACAGTAGAACCTCGAAAACTCGGCTCTCGATAACCCGGCACTCCGGATAACTCGGCCACACCCTGGCAGGGCAAAAAAATCCTTAGTTAATTAATTTTCATTATAGACAGCTTTATAAAAGTATAAAAGCTCTCATAAAGTATTTTTCTGAGGTCTGTCTTATCAGGTAAATTACTGTACACAGTGTATTCATTAATTTTCATTTTCATGTAGTAAAGGCTCTATGC
>NW_019390060.1:2535-4512 GCF_000671375.1 Centruroides sculpturatus
CTTCTAATTCCAGCCTTTTGTATTTCTGACAGAAACAATTCTTTTACATTTTCTTCTGAAAATGCGGATTTATGCTGATATCTGCTATTAAAGATCTTTTGAAGAAGTAGGAGAATGTCAGAACAACAGTCTTAAAATGGCATTCAAACCAAGTTGAGGTTAATAGGCTTGGGGATCTCTACAATTACTATGCTATTAATTACTTCTGAAAAATCCTGAAGAGAGAAAAGCAATTGAGATTCTTTAACCCCACAAAATAAAAAACACATGACTAATAAAAATGCAAGACTGTGTATATATGTATTTTTATTATTACATATAAATGAATGTAGTAAGAAAGTATATATTTTTTATTTTTTGGGGTCTCCAGAACGAATTAATCAAATTCCCATACAACCTATGGTAAATTGATAATCAGTTAACGAACAGTTTGGATAGCGAACAAAGTCTTGGAACGGATTATGTTCATTAACCGATCACCCACTGTATACTTATGAAACGTCACTTGTTGAAATTGAGTTTCAGTTGTAGTTGTTATCATCATCAGTATCTTAAAAATTTGACTGAAGCTGTTCAATTAATTTATGTTGTCAATCACAACTTATGCTTTATAATGTTATCATTCTTATCCGCTACTTTAAATGTTAAACATTGTTTTAATCTTCAAATCATAACTTGCTGGATTTTTAGGTAATTGTTTTAATCATTATTTTACACATTAAATTGCTGGTATTTTTTACTTTATTTATAAGCTAACTGTTAAAGATGATATTGCAAGAAACCAACGAAGTAGACAACACTGAATGAATTACTACTAATTGATGATTATAATTAAAAAATGTTTAAGTTAATTCATTTTTAATTGTCTTTTTAATGTCATTCAATTAAACTAGAAATTTCACTAATTGTAACTTGCTTAATATTATCATTTGGTTATCATCATCAAGTTCCAAAGTGATTTCAGTAGGCAGATTCTGCTGTGTATATTTCTAACTTTGATTATAAATTTAATAATAAATTAAAGATTTAATACTGAATCTACATGAAAATTCATTATATAGAGACACTATTTTAAATATTTAATTATTTAAAAAAATGATTAATCACAATTTAATTTGAAATATTTTCTTTATTATTTTGTTTATAAACAGTTGCCAATTATAAAGTAATTTTTGTTGTTTTATTTCTTCAATACAGTTAAAATTTAATTTTTTAGCAGTAGAATGTGTGTTTGTTCTCATTTTGAAAACAGTATTGTAAAATAATTTCTGAACAGATTTTAAATGAGGATTACAGGATAGTGACGTAATATGAACTTTTCACTATTGTTTATCTATATTAGGAATAATGTATGCAGTTAAAATTTTTCAAATCTAAGATAAATATTTATTTATTTGAAACATTTTCTGTATAAAGAAAAACATGTCACTTATGTTCTTTGATAATGGGATAAAAAAAAACTAATTTTGTTTTTTTTCTTGCATGAATAAACTCTTTAGATATAGTACTTTTATCATGTAAAATAGTATATTTCTACCTCCATTGGAATGCAAGAGATTGTGTGTACCATTAACTCATATTCAAATGTTATTCAGTTAGAATCTTTATATGATTTCCTTGTAAAGTTAATATTTTTTTAATTAAACCACTATCAAAGCAAAGCAAAAAATATTTAGAAAAGTTTAACTCAGAATAAATTTGCCAATAATTAAAATGTAAACTATGAGAGATTTTAATATTCACTTACAAAGAAAAAGTCAAAGTTAATAAATTTTATATATGTTATGTTGACTTTATCAAGTTGCTTATTTACGTGAAATATTTCATACGAATAAGTACAAAAACTTAGTCTAATGGAAAGAGACATCTAGTATATTAGCAGAAAAATTAAATACAATATAATCTGCTTATTGTGATTACTTATACTGATAATATTAATTAGGGTATATAAATAAGACTACATTAATGGAAATTCTG
>NW_019390061.1:0-3788 GCF_000671375.1 Centruroides sculpturatus
AAAAAAAATTCAATTTTTAAACAAAAACTGGATAGTGTTTCGTTGTTAGAGTTATAAACTTTCAAAAAAATAATTCCAACCAATAAGCAATAAGAAGAGAAGAGGAAAAGGAATTTTTTAGAAGAAATATATATATGAAATGTTCTTCAATTTCAAAAAATTGGGAGTCTAATGATAGGAGTTTCGATGTATATATGATATCAAATTTAATTTCACTAAAAGTAATTTTTTAGAATGAGTTTCTTCGATTGTTATACTAATTTTTTTCATTTCGTTTCTTTTCTTTGGTCTTGTAATATTAAATTTATGCGAAATTCTTCGGTGATTCATTGTCGTTTGAGCGGAGCAGACTATGAAAAAGTTCGAAATAATGCATTTTTAATGGGGGATTAAGTTTCCAAAGTTTCAAATTATATATATAATTTTTTTGTTCATTTAATAACTTTTTTAATAAGCTCCGCCCAATGTTAATCAGAAAAAATGTTATTTTTAATTATTGTTTTTATAAGAAAAATTATTTACTTTGACGTTTTTAGACATAATTTGACTGTTTTTTGACATTTGGGCGGAGCAGGACGTAGAAAATAATGTTTAAAAATGTATTTTAAAATGGATAAAATTTTAAAAGCTTCGTATTTAATTAGGAAATTTTTTAAAAAGAATTATACACAGTAGAGCATCGATTATCCGACCCCCGATCAATCGAAATATCGGTTAACCGGCCACGTTCTAGTCGGCAAATTCAAATGTATGCTAGTGATGTGGCGCTACAATATTTGGCTATGTCTTGGCTACTTTAATATTATTTTTACCATGAAAGGGAGCCAGTATTTAAACGAGGCTTAATTTTCTAATTTTTAACGATACAATAGCGACGATTATTATTTTAAAAAAATTGTTGTTAGGCTTAACATCGATGAAAATTCAACGCGAAGTATATTAATAGCGATATACTAATATACTATACTAATAATGTATTTTTTTCATATTTTTCGGTTATCCGTTTTTTTCAATTATCCGATCAACCCCAGGCCCCAGTTGAGTCGGATAATCGATGCTCTACTGTAATATTTTAAGAATTGTTTATAATCTAAAAATGAATTATTAAATATTTGTTTTGAATTAGGCGGAGGAACAATTTAAAATTAATGATAAAATAAATAAATAAATTCTATAGAATAAAGCAATGAAAAAAAAATACACAAATTGAGTAATAAAGTTAAAATTTGGGCGGAGCGTTAAGATACTTTATCGAAAAAAAGCTCCACCCAGAATTGTTTTTATGAATATTTTTAATTAATCGTATTCAATTAACCAGAAAATCCAAAGCAGCTCCGCCCAACGTTTTGTTTTTGGGGCGGAGCTGCTAATTAAACACCAATTTCCAGGAATATCATAAGTATGGGCAGATAAGTACTTATATAATTACTTAATATGGGCGGAGCGAGCAGGATTATAATTTTTTTTTTTTTTGGCTAAATAANCTGATTGAAAGAGAAATTTCATTGTCGGCTCTTCGTCATTTCTGACAGTTTATTGACTCCACACTGTGCCACAATTTACCAAGGAGGAGGTTGCTCCATCCATAAATGGGGATGCTTAGTGATGCTAAATTAGAAACTATTCATCTCCTTTTTTTTCCGTACTTTCTTATATTATACAGCACTTAAAATATGTACAGTAAAACCTGTGTAAACCGGAATATATATATATTTTCCGTTTTGAACGCGTTTCTTTTTAACACTGGAAATTGCTCCGTTCCGAATTGTTTCCGTTTTAGACAAGTTTTGCTGTGTATGTTTATTAACGAATTGGGTATGATCTACAAACTAATGGATGTGTTTTTATGTAAATTATCACACTAAAAAATTCAAACAAAACAAATGGTATTTTTGTTTGGATTTTTTTTGTATTTTTTTCTGTTTATATACGGAGTTGTAGGCGTAAAATGCTTTAATTTATTGTTTATTTTTTGCTCTTTTCTCTTTTCTAAGCATAAAAAATTACTTTATGCTTATTTTTACGCTTAATTTATAGCATTTTGCATCTTTTTTCCATATTACTCACCTGTGAATTTATATTATTTTTTGCATATTTTTACACGCTTAATTTACTTTTATCGTAGTATTTTAGCACCAGTTTTTCTTGTACATATATGTAGAGAATAAAATATATTTTCTTGTAGATTTTATTTTTATTTCTTCATCTTACAGCTTCTTTCATCCTTATCCATCAACTCAATTTTTGCATTTTATGTACTTTGTTCTTCGCATCCATTTATTTATTTTTTTTTTTTACTTAATTTTATAGCATTTTAGCATCTTCATTTTATTATTTATTTATTTATTTATTGCACATTTTAATAATTTTTACAGCTAATTTCTCCACACCATATAGTTTTTTTCCACCTGCTTTTTTGCATTTTTATACATGTTTTTTGTATTTTTAATATATTTTTACGTTTAATTTGCTGCATCTTTCTTTTATTTTCTTGCATTTTCTTTACTCAATTCTTCGTTTCCATTCGCAATTTTTTTTTGCATTACTGTTTTGTATCGTTTATTCTTTTACATGTCTACATTCAACTTTTACTTTTGAATTACATTTACAATATTATTCGGTTTCCATTTAGATAAACTTATTCCTGCATTTTATTTATACGAACTTTCTATCCATTTATATAAATATATTTATTTATTTCTGTATATTCTGGACAATAATGTAAAGTTAAAATTCGACTTCTTCCATTTCCATAGTCTTCTTTGTACTAATTCTTTTGTTTTCTTTATTTTTTAGTGTTGTTTTCTTTGAAGTGTCTACTCATTTTAATTCTTTTTTATATTTATTTACTTTCCACCTATTTTTCTCCCTTGTTTTCGATACTTACTCATTTAAATCCTTTGTATTGAACTATACCATTGCTTTTTTCACTTACCCAAATTTTGTAATGCTTTTGTTTTCGTATTTTACATCGATTCCCCCCGAATTTTCTCCTCCTGTTTTTAAATATTTGTGTTTTTATATGCATTTTTGAGCTTTCTTCATTATATTTTAATAAATTTTTCAAATTTTTAGTTTCAAATTCAAAGTTTTCCTTTAAGTTAAACAATTATTTACATCTTTCTTTATTCTATAAAATTCAATTTTGCATCTTTATTTTTAAAAAAATTGTCTTCTGTTTATGCAGTTTTTTCGAGCCTTGACAATTATATTTCGGTCTAACGCTTACTTACTTAAAAGAAATTAATTAATTAATTAATTAAAAGTTGTTTACTTGATCGTCAGCATTTTATAGATTATAAAATGCCATTAAAATGTATTTTTTGGGAACTTTCCATTGTAAAAATTAAATTTTTAACTGAATTTTAGTAATTATAAAGCGAGTTACATGTAGTAAGCTAAATACATTTTTCTGCACAGTATCTACATGAAAATTGGAAAGAAATTAGCATAAAACACATGGCAAACAGTTGAAATAAAAGTCAAAATTTACTCCTTTTTTTACAAGAAAGAACAAAAAGGAAAATTAAAAGAAGGAAAGAAAAAAAAGAGAGAGAGAACAACATCAGTTTATAATTTAGAATAAAAAATCTTCTTACAGTTTAATCTAGTTACATTTTTAAAATTTATTTATATATATATTTATATACATAAAGGCCGGATACATCCATCCGCTGGATGCATCCTCTTCTCTTTTTTTTTGCTTTTTTTGGGGTTTTTTTCTTTTAAAAGTCCCTTATCGATGACTAGGAACCACACACAAAAAGAAGTAAAATATGAGGAGAAAA
>NW_019390062.1:0-3684 GCF_000671375.1 Centruroides sculpturatus
TGTTTTAAAAAAGGTAAAAGTTATAAACTTCTCTCAAAAAACCACCACAAGAAAATAGCCTTCTGTCTTTACCAATTTTCAAAGAGATTTAATTAAAAACTATAGACTACAACTTTCTTCTAGAAAGGAACAAGCTTTATTTAATGTTACCTCCAAATGCATTTTGACCTGGCTATAACAGGGCCTCTTCAATGGATTAAGCATCACAAGTGTTATTTGTATTACAAACATTGACTCTGATAACAATTATCTTGTTTGAAGATGTATTTATACCTGTAACTAGATTATTCTGCATAACAATTACATAGTGTTCTTTTTATGATATTCTTTTCCTTGTACACACTTTTTGTTATTTATATTGATATTGCAATTGTTTTCCCAACCATGATGAAACCATGATGAAATATTATTTTTTAATCTTATTGCCACCATATGTTCTGATAATTGCTTTCCCAACATAATATTCGACCTTAATTTTTTGTTTGTTAAATCCAAGTTTATTAAATTGAGAGCCTGTTGTATATATTATACAAGGTGTATGGTAGAGTCCTAAGTCATCAACATAACTTTTTTGAATGAGGATATCTAGAGCTATGGAAGTGAAATATTGGTATGATAAAGTGATCATGCACTATCAGATGAGACCAGTGGCAATTCGCTAGCAATAAAATTTGGAAGTTAGAATTTCTTTCTCAAAAACTACAAGAGATACAGAAATAAAGTAAATGAGAAAGTTGTAGAATATCATTAAATTAATTGGAAATGATATTTCACAGAAACAGATAATGCAAATAGAAGGCTGAAAACCCTATGCATAATGCTATCATTTGCATATGAGCAGAACACTTTCTCATATACAAAAGCTGGTTATGATGTGATACTGTTCCTATGGATAAAAACTCAGTATTATTAATGTAAAAATGGACATTGATTGTCAGGTAGAGCGTTGAAGATATTGTATCAATGAAAAATCATGGAAGCTATATGATTGAATAGTATTGCAAGATGATACTGCTAATTGATGAATGCAGATGAAAGCTGCAATGTGGTATGCCTTAGTTTCCTACTACCCTACATCTAACTAATTGTTTGTTGAGCTGTTCGAGAGTGGCAGTATTGAAGCTTCTCTTGAATAGCTAACCCAGCACAGGTATGCATGTGCTGTCCAGCTTTCTACTTGACTATCTGTTTTTGTAAAATATCATTTCTTATGAATTTGATGATGCTCTACAGCATCCTTTCTCAAAGTAGGCACTGGAGGCTTTCAGGGGGGGCAGTAGAATGCTCAGTTATTTAAATATGAGTTTTATTTCTTCTCATTGAAACTTCTTTGATCTCAGAAATAGGATATAGGTCACACACTATCTATCCTATCCATATAATAATGCATGTTTAAACATTATATTTGCAATAACTGTTTTTAAGATATGCAACAGATGGTAATGTAAAAAGGTAAGTTAAAAAATATGGGGCACTAGATTTTTTTTAATCTCAAAGTGTGCGTTGGTCAAAATAAGTTTGAGAACCTGTGCTCTACAATAATAGGAATAGTAACTTGCAAATTTTTCCTCTAGGGATGTTGCTTTTCAGTCTTATCTGATAATGTACAGTCACTTTACCACTTCAATTGATGAAATTCCAGTTGCCAGGATTACTAAAAATTTGGTGCTTGAGATTGAAAACTTATTCCTGCATGAGTCCATTTGGCAGCTTTTCATCTTCTTTTACATACATTGAATGCAATATGTGAGTCACATCAGAAGTTCAGTTTAAATTGCATTGTACTGTAGGGTCACTATATTGAGCAGAAGTCACAAGTGATCTTGGATATGACAGACATTGTTTCTTAGTGTTCCCAATGAAAGATAAGATTTAAGGTCAATTCTGTCCAATTGACCATTCTCTCTAGGTGACATTAGGGGACGCAACTTCTTGTGTTAGTATGTATAATTTAGCTTCAGTTTTTAATGAAATATTGGAAAAAATAATATAATAGGGTATATAAATATTAAATTTCTAATAACTTTTTTGATATACAACTAGTTTTGATAGTGCTGTTATATACAGATATCATAAGAGTATTTTTAAACATAAAAACTTCATTTAGTAATGCAGTTTATCTACTAAAATAATTGTATGTATTTAAAACAAAAGTCCTAGATTGACTGNCAGTAAATATAGCTTTACAACAACACTACTCTTAGCGTTCTTTTCTCTTTCGTAATGTCTGGACCTATTTCTATTTATTTCAAATGGGTTATTGCATATATTGTTGAGAAAGCAAATTTTGCGGGTTCGTGTTTTCGACTAACTTTCCCGCGATTTTAGCGTGATAAGAAATTCGTCAAACGGTTGTTTAACTTTACCGGAAAGATTTAAAACTGCGTGTGTGGCGCCATCTCTTATTATATTTCATTAAAAATAAATTTTATTAAAAACCTAACTATATGAGTTAAAATAAGTATTATTAACAGTGTAAATAGCAAATAACGGGTAATATCTTCGTAAAGTGGAACCCTACTCGAAATACGAAGCACGATTCCCTATATCATCGCACAGTAAGGACTTTCATCTATCAAATTTAACAGCATCAATCCCTCTAATAAACAAACTTTCGAGCACAATTTCAGAAATTTTCGACAGAAATCACGGGAGTTATTAATTAAAGATTACCCTGAAGAAATCGGTTTCTATGATACTATTTAAATGAGGATTTTTGAGTTTTTGCTGGAAATCGAACATATTTTCAGACCCATCTAAAAATTTACTAATTAGTTCCGAAAAAAGGTGAACCTAATTATTGCATCCGGCGAATATTCGTAAGATCGGTTATAATCTAATAATATTACTAAAGTATTCGTATTTTCACTTTTTGCTCAGGCAATGCCAGGCTTATTTGCAAATAATTTGAAATTTCGACATACTTTATTACTACATCCTGCAATAATAAGTTTTAATTCATTTGATTTCAGTCTAATTTCAATTAAATACTTTTTTTATTTTTATTTTTGCCTTTATTTTAGTTTCAGGTTTTGTGTATAGGCCAACTTTAATTATTATTTTATTATTTTTTTTAAATTTAATTATTATTTTTTGCTGTAATTAATTGCATATATACTACTAATATGTAATAAATATTTATATTATAATATAATACAGTAGGCACTCGTTATATCAAAACATCACCATTCAAGAACTTTCATTATGCAGTTCTTTGTGATTTTAGAATAATTTTGTTTAATAAAGAGTAAGCTTGAATAAAGTTTCTAAAAATATTCAAGGCTTTACATTTTTAAAGAAAAAATAATAATTAATAGCATTAAATATTGTTTTTAGTTGTTACATTTTTCATAAAATAGAACTCTCTTTTTAATCACCATATATGTGTGTCGGCAGTAAATATTCTTACTAAAAGAGTACTACTTACAAGACTTGACGCAAGGTGATCTCAGCATCACTAACTACTGAATTGGTAGTCATCATGTTGATCAGTCAGACCATCAACTTTCTTTAAGATAGGAAATGTAAGGAGTTGACTATCTCTCTCTCTCTCTAATCTGTGGCTGGTTCTTGCTGAGTAGCTTGTTCAGCAACTTAGTTATCATAAGGCAACCAGGACAATTATGAATTTGAAACTCTGTTCATGAACCAAATTGTTTGAAATTTGAGGTTTGACTATACATA
>NW_019390063.1:0-3680 GCF_000671375.1 Centruroides sculpturatus
CATTTATTTTTAATTATATTTTCCTTAATTACATCATGTGTTTAATAATTATAAAGCATGGCTGAATTTGAACTGATTTTTGTGTTAATGTAAAGCCTACTTATAAAGTCTGTAGCTTCACATATAGATTCATGTCCAATTAGAATGTTTCTACAGATTGTTAAGCTAAATGACAGGTGATAACTTTTTAAACTTTTATCTTAGTAATCTAATGAAAATCTTCTGATTTCATGTAATTTTTTTTTAATTTTGACATTTAGTGATTGTTTTGAAATTAAATTAAAACCCAAGTAAGTGTATTTTATAGTTTAGAAAATTAACAAATAATCATTAAGTATAACAATTGATTTTCATGTCAATTTGTTGGAATGTCAATCTTTATAACTACAAAATTTTATTTTTAATGTGAATAAAAAAGAAATTTGGCAATTTTTAGAAATTTATAAAGTTAATTCAGTATACATTTCAGTATTTTGGTAGAATAAGTGTAGATTTATATATTTATAGTAATATGCTATTGATTATACATTTAATTAATCAAAAACTTTGATATATTACTAAATCATATTACTATATATAAAAGTACTTTTTGATAGATAAGAATATTTCAAATGCATTTTCCATCTAGAAAAATCAATCATTATCCATTCTCATTTATTTATATTTTAAATGAAACATTAAAATGGTTATGTGTATTTTTAAATACAAGTACTTACAGATAATCAAAGATCCTTCTTAAATAACTAATTATCAAATAATAATTTAAATTTTTGAACATTTAAATTTATTTCTGATTTTATATTTTTGATTATTTGTGTTAATGATTTTCCACATATCAAAAATTAATGTTTTTAATTCCATATTTTTTATTCAACATATAACACTTTTTATTTATATTCAGTTTGTAGAATTTTTGCACTTTTTTACATATTTTTATTCTATGTATAATATTTAGCATTGCAAAGTTTTGAAATTTCAAATTGATGATAATTGGTATTGGATATATTAATTCTTCTGTATTTTTAATAAAAAGTATCTTTTATATAGATCTAAAAAATTATTATTTTGCTAATTTCAAATTAGAAATTTTATTCAGCATTTTTCTTTTTAATTATGTACTTTTAAATACATAATTTGATACAATACATAATTGGAAACTTAAATGCAGTAGTACTTAAAATAGATTTTTCATTGTTGAGGAATTCTTAATTTGTTAAAATTAAAAAAAAACTTTACTTATTATTATTTGTATTTATTTTTTTTAATATAAATTCAGTAATAGCAAATTAATATTAGAAGAATTATTATCTTCAAAAATTTTTATTTTAAATTGAAAGTTCTATTCAATCACAAAATAATATACTATATTATATGTTGTAGTTCACTTTATAAATAATTTGTACATTGTTAGTATTAAATATTTCCACTGAGCAACAATTGTTTACTTTCTAATTTTTTTTTCCCTCATAATTAGTATATTTTTAATGTATGTGTAATTTTACTTTTCACTAAAGTAGGTAAAATCTTAGATAAGTTTAAAAATAATAGAAGTTTCATTATACAAACTCCAATGTATAAAATTGAAAATTAAGAACTATTCAACTGTCTTGTCAGTTTAATTTTCATTAACATACATTATCATTTTATTTGGAATTTTATTATTTGAAAATCTGAAATAGTTTTAATTAGAAATTTCAATACAATTGAATCTAATATGGACTAAAACACAAAACTGTTATAATATTGTAGTATATATTTATTTGCTTTCAAAATTTATTGGTCAGTCTAAAATGGTGATCTTTCTGCACAAAAGTTTTTCATAGAAAATCAACTAGAAAGAATTTAAGCTTTACTAGTGTTAATTGTATTGAGATTAATAATCCAACAGAGACTTGTGTTTAATCTAATTTCTGTTAAATATTGTCTTACTAAAAGAAATTAAGTAATTTGATTAGGCTGATTTCATTAATAGGCTCTTAGTTCTCAATTTCTTCCTTTTGATGAGTTTTCTTTTTGGTTCTTCTTTGGTTTCATACAAACACCTGCTCCCTTTCTCTTTCTTTTTTGGTTTTATACTTTTCATGTTAGAAAAAATACATTGATCTTCCTAAGATGAAAAGTGTAAAATCAAAGAGACAGAGGAAGGGAACAGGTGTTTTGAAGAGGCTCTTAGTATTTATTTAAAATAGATCAGGATTATTTTGTTTAATTGGAAAAGAACAACTAACATTATTAATTATTATTTTTAATAGATTAATAATTATTATAGAATAATATAAAACAAGACCAAATAATTTTTGATTCTTTGCAATTTTATATATTCAAAATAATATGTTAAATACATCAGGGTTTCTTAATTATAAATTTTGAATGCAATAAAATCTTCAGAACTATAAAACATGAATGTAAAAACTCAGTTATTTTTGTTTCCCCCGATACATATCAAAACATATTATCTCATATAATTTTGAAACTGAATATTCTGCTTATCAAGAGCAGAATATTCAGTTTCAAAGATGATGTCAAATAATAATTTTTTACAAATATCTGTAGAATATAGAAATAGTGATGATAAATAATTGATTAATTAATATTAAAGTAAGATATTTTTAAAGATCTTATTTGAGATTCTACATTTAATTAATACAAGCTATAATTTATAAATTAATGAACATTCTAAATGAAGGCCTCATCAGTTTAATATTATTGTTTACTCCATTATAAAATAGTTAAGAACCAGTGAATGTGTCTTCCTGTAAATACACAGTAATGAAGGCCTTGTACATAATGAATTCTTTAGGTATAGAGATTGCTAGTTTCAGATTTATTTTTGATTTTTTTTAATATTAAAAACAAATTATTTGGTTAAAATAATTTTTTTCAATTCATTTCTAGGAAAATTATAAACTGTTTATTTTTGAACAATTGGTATTTTTATTTTTAATGGATTTATTTTCTGTGCCATATAATATAATGTATTCATTATATTTGAGTTTATTCTGTAACTGTAAAATTTATATTAAAAGTATAGAAGTATGAAGGAAAAAATTTTTTAATAGATATTAATTCTAAATATCTGCATATTTTGTAAAATGATGTTTTTTCATACTTTCAACTTTCCATTATCTTAATTAAGAAGTTATTGAATAAATTTTTTAAAAGTAATTTTAAGGTTTGTTNGTAGAATATAGAAATAGTGATGATAAATAATTGATTAATTAATATTAAAGTAAGATATTTTTAAAGATCTTATTTGAGATTCTACATTTAATTAATACAAGCTATAATTTATAAATTAATGAACATTCTAAATGAAGGCCTCATCAGTTTAATATTATTGTTTACTCCATTATAAAATAGTTAAGAACCAGTGAATGTGTCTTCCTGTAAATACACAGTAATGAAGGCCTTGTACATAATGAATTCTTTAGGTATAGAGATTGCTAGTTTCAGATTTATTTTTGATTTTTTTTAATATTAAAAACAAATTATTTGGTTAAAATAATTTTTTTCAATTCATTTCTAGGAAAATTATAAACTGTTTATTTTTGAACAATTGGTATTTTTATTTTTAATGGATTTATTTTCTGTGCCATATAATATAATGTATTCATTATATTTGAGTTTATTCTGTAACTGTAAAATTTATATTAAAAGTATAGAAGTATGAAGGAAAAAAT
>NW_019390064.1:0-1293 GCF_000671375.1 Centruroides sculpturatus
TCTACATTAAATTTTATAAGTAAACTTTGCGTCTGTGTCGAATATTTCTATTTTTAATGTTTAATTAAAGCAGAAATAGATTTTAATATCGATACCATAATTTAAGTTTCGTTCGTTGGCATCGCAGCTTTATCGTTATAACAAAGAAGGCGAGTCAAGAGTTTTTGTGATTATTTCTTTAATAGTATGATAATCTGTAATATTTACTTTAACTATTGAAATAATTTATACAATCACGTGCATTTAAATAATGTTTTGTTAAGAACACCTTGAGGCGTATTTTAGATTTATTTTTTATTTAATTGTTAGCTTGTAAATTCGTTATTAAAAATCCAGCAACGACTCGCTTAACTCTTTGGGCAACATTTGCTGGCGCCGTGTGTTACGATATTTATAAAAATGAATTTCCATATTGTTAATTATAAAATGGCCAAATAACTTAATTCTTAGGGTAAGAATGAGTTTTATAAAAAAAATTTAAATCCTTTCACGCAGAAATTTTTCACAAAAAGCATGGGCATTTTCACGCTTCAAAGTTCGTTCTTTCATCTAATCTAAGATTCATTACAGATAAAAACTCGAAGTTTATTTGCTTTCGAAGTTCGAACAGAACACGATGAAAAATGCATGAGAAATCGTCTCTCGCACGCGCGTTACTTTCGTATGCATTTTGTTTTTTTATCGCTTTATTTTAGACGTGTTTGTTTCTATCTGTTAAATTGTGTGTAATACGTCGATTTATAACAATGAAATAACATTAAACATTAAAATACTTTTTTACATAAAGAATATTATCTTTCAGTAGCAATACAGGAGGTGCAGTCACGTGATAGAACGTCATCGCCCCGCCCACCAAAACAATCATCCACCATACTGGTTGCTTATCTGATGTTTGCTCGCTCGTTCGCTTATTATGTCAACGTGGAAGAAAGGCATCTTACCTGGCTATGCAGCCGATTTAAAAGATAATGATTTGATAGAATATAAAGAAAAAATTTCTTTTATTGGATGGGATACATACGAAATGAAACCAACAGATTTTTTATCTAACGATTTAACCACGTGGCCCACTATAGAACATGGAGACATAGTAAATTATTTAGTTTTAACAACTAACGCTGTCACACTAGATCAGATGAAGGCATACAAATCACTCGATGCTCATAATTATTTGACAAGCGGATTTATTCATCGTGAAATTTTATCAAGAGCCGTTCGTAATGATTTAATTTTGCTTGTAGGAAAGGTACAGTACGTATCTTCATTTCAGACTTTCCATTTCTCATAACATAA
>NW_019390064.1:2304-3710 GCF_000671375.1 Centruroides sculpturatus
GATAGTGCCACATGTAAAAGATTGTGGTTACAAACCACTACAAAAAATAAACTTTACGTCAGCTGCAACTGCAAGCAAATGGCAATGCCTTGAAGAAAAATATATACAAAAACCTTATTTGTCAAGTGATAAAACTTGAAATACAGTCGACTCCCTATAACACTGTTGATTTTTCCATCTTATATGAAGACCATGTTGTATGAGTCAGTTAGATTTTACAAATACGTGTGCCGGGCTGTGAACGGCTCACGTATTTGTAAAATCTAAGTGACTCGTACAACATGGAATTCATATAAAACGGAAAAACCGACAGTGTTATAGGGGGGTCGACTTGTACTTGTATAAACAAACCTAGTAAGAGAGAATTTGAACAGTTTTTGAAAAATTTCTGTTCATAATCCAACTGCTGCAATTTTATCAGTGATGATGCCAGGTTACTCTAATTCTTTTACAAACCATGTCAATTCATCTTTCCATAAGAACCCACTTACAACTCTATTTGATGCCAAAAAAGCTGCCTTACCCTGGGATCAGCTGTTAAATCACTGCAGGACAGTATTTGAAACTTTTCATCTGACAGATGAAAAAATTGATTTTATTAAAGAAAGCACACTAGCACAGAGTAGAAGCAAGATGTGGTCTTCTTTAGACTAGATTAGAATAAGTGTTTGTTATGAAAAGTGTGTGTAGAGCAGATATAGCGACTCCACCAGTTTTCACTGTATTTTACCAGAGCTAATTGTAAAAAAGTTTCTACCCAGCCAGCTCTACTCTCACAAAAAGATTCAGAAAATGTATAAATTTTATAGAATAAAATATTTACTATACAGCAAATTGTTTAGTTTGATGTAAAAATTGCCAGTTTTAAGCAAAATAATGAAACCCAAAAAGTATTACAGTATTGAATAAATATTGTAATTCATTTGACTAATATATCGAAATTTATTTATTTATTTTACATATTATTGGAACTTCAGTTGACTAAAGATTTCCACCCCCGAATAACAAATTAAAATTGTATTAATCAAATGAAACGACACTGTTCGATAAGTATATTAAAGCGCAACAAATTGTGACAATTTTTTCAATTGTTTGTTACAGAATCTTTAGTTCTAACTGTAAGCAGTTCAATTGGTAGTGTAATGAATCATAATAAATTAAAATTAAATTTGAAAAAATATGAGTTAGATGACAATATCGAGGTCGACATTCATTCATTCATTTTAATTTATTATGTACAGTATTATGTACATTTCCTGGCCCCGTTGTAGAGCATTACCAGGAAAAATTTTACAATAAGTGAATATATAATATACTTAAGATTGACAGAATATCATAAAATAATAATAAGATAAACTTAAAACTAAAATAACAAAGAAAACAAATATTAAAACAAACAGTAAAGT
>NW_019390065.1:0-3693 GCF_000671375.1 Centruroides sculpturatus
TATTCTGAAATTCTTGTTTTTGTGATGAAGTCATGTAGTTTCATTGGTTGCTTTCTTTTTCTTTCCTTAAGCAAATGTCAGTAGCAGAAGATCATTTTTTTGTGACGAAAGCCCTGACTTTTCTGAAATTCTTGCTTTTTTGCAATAACGTCGTGCAATAACGTGCAACAAGTTTCATTTGTCGCTTTTTTCTTTCCTTAAGCAAATGTCAGTACGGGAGATCGCATCCAAAACGCTTCGTTTTGCTTTTGCACTCCTTTCAAAATCTGGATCATTCGCTACAATTTGATCAACGTTTTCGGTTATCGTTACCAAACTTTTACTAAGAAAATCTACAGAGAAATTTTTTGGGTTCTTCGTTTTTAGAATCACTATTTTTCAGTTGTACATGGATTCCTTATTTTGCCAGTTCTCGAAGGTAGTCGTTGATTGGATATTGAGGAACAGGATATTGAGGAATTNGACGAAGGCCCTGACTTTTCTGAAATTCTTGCTTTTTTGCAATAACGTCGTGCAATAACGTGCAACAAGTTTCATTTGTCGCTTTTTTTCTTTCCTTAAGCAAATGTCAGTACGGGAGATCTCATCCAAAACGCTTCGTTTTGCTTCTGCACTCCTTTCAAAATCTGGATCATTCGCTACAATTTGATCAACGTTTTCGGTTATCGTTACCAAACTTTTACTAAGGAAATCTACAGAGAAATTTTTTCGGTTCTTCGTTTTTAGAATCACTATTTTTCAGTTGTACATGGATTCCTTATTTTGCCAGTTCTCGAAGGTAGTCGTTGATGAACAAGATATTGAGGAATTACCGCAGAAACCTGCGGTAATTCCTCAATATCCTGTTCGTCTATATCTCCTAGTCCTGCTGTATCGTTAGGTTGATCAAACTCAGCCTAACGATACAGCGATAGACTCTTCTCGTTGAGAATTCTTGGATACCTTCAGCCGTAACGTCTTTCACACTTCGTTCGTGCATTTATCAGTTAATTCTTGCCAAGCGAAGCCGATATTGCCTATGGAATCCATGATGTTACATTTTTTCCAAAATTGCACCAAACATAGATTTAAAGAAAGTACACCTTTTTGCCACCTTTTTCTGATTGGTTCGTGTTCGTAAATAATCGTATTATATACGAATAAATGAAATGCCGCGATAATTTAAATCGGCGTAAATTTTGAGCTTTTTTTAAGGCTTCGAGCAGACGGCGTTATATCGAATCAGCATTAAGCGAGGCAGCGTTAAGCGGGGTCTTACGGTACAGTACTTGGATAATTTGATACTTAAAAATAATGAAAAGAAGGTTATCTAAATAGTAGTATCATTCGATTAGAAGAGAGGTTTACAGGTTCTGTTTACAATAAATTGAAAATACAGGAAAAGAAAGTCAAAACTGATGAAGATTGAGATAGAAAGATTAATGAATCAATGAATAGAAAAAAAATCAATGTTAAAACTACGATTAAAGATCCCCAAAACAATTTCGACTTCCTCTTCAACAATCAAAATCGTTCATTTTTATACACAGCTAAATGAGATTTCTCTATATAAAAATATCTTTAGTTTGAAAATTATTTTTATTAGATTCTGATTTTCAAAATTCCAAATATAATTAGCTACATTTCACATTATTGCACTTTCCTGTCGTGTTAACAACTGTTAACAACGACAGGAAAATGCTTCGTGTTAACAACTGTTCGTCTTAAAATCTATCTAGTGATAAATCTGGAATTGTGTAATTATTAATCATTTTTATTCCCCGGCACTTTCTTTTGTTGAAATATTCGCAAGAATAAAGTGACTTCGTCATTAAACTTAAATTCGTGAAGTATTCTGATAAAATTTAATCGAGAGAAAATATTTCGAAAAAACTTGAATTTGATGTATGCAGTAATAAAACTGAAAACTCCAAGTTGCAAGAATATGAAGATAGACTTATGATTAGCGAACATTAAAACTATAAAGAAATTTAAAGATATATTTGCATTAAACCACATAAAAAGCTTGATTATTGTAATGAGAAAATCTCATGCTACACATTTTACGTATTTAAATTAATTAAGATTCGTGTTAAGCAACGTTTATTCTCTTCTTCTTTGACAATTGAAACCTTTCGCGTTCAAATGACAAAAAAAATTATATATATTGTCTTAAAAGGAATCGTTTAATCACACAAATTAGAGAAAAACTTATTTTTAAATTTAAAATTAATAATTTTTTATTTTATATATTTTTACAATAGTTTTATCAAAAACTGGAGGCTATTAAACTACAAGTTTTAAATAAAATAATTTTATTTTTAAGTTTAATTTGGAATATTAAAAAATAGTAGTCTATATGACAACTTTTCACGTGGTGAAATACAGTGTCATAGAAGCAATTAGTGAGTCTTGGTATTAATACTCGTATGTCTAATGAACTTGGTATTAATATTAATATTTCTAAGGTTTTCGCTAATTTTTATAAGCACTTAATGTTCATCGCCCGAAAATGAAGACTTTTATAAGTAGAAGCGGAATTATTAGAGTGAAAACCCTGTATTATCGAGGATCATCCTGTATGAAGCAGTCCGTATTAGATCTGATAGGCCTTAAAATAATTGATTTTTATCAATTTTTTATCGGAATTTCTTTGAAATAATATAATTCTATTCCCAACATTATATAGAGTTCAAATTAGGTAACTTAAATTACTCCTATTTTAAAAATAAAAATCCATTACCGTATTTACACTATAAAGATTACCAAATCAATTAGACGGGGCTAGCGTTAGAGTAATTTTTGTTTTATTTACAAGTCGAAAATGAAATCCTAAAAATAATTCCAGCAACGAGTTGCTCAACATTTCCGGCAAAAACATTTAAAATTGAGTGTGGCGCAAATTTAAATGCTTTTGCCAGGAAAGTTATAATCTGTTATGATGTTTTATTTTAAAAACTTTCATATTATTCATTATTATAAAATGGCAAATATAAATAAAATTATGGAAATATATTATAAAATTCTCAGAGATGAGTTTATAAATAAATAAAAAATTGTAAATGCTAATAACTAGTCCAACACTACTCGAGATATGACACATGACCTCCCTCTATCTCTCCACCACCTTTAATCACCAAAATTTAATANTTGCACTTCATTATTAGAGTTTATAAATAAATAAAAAATTGTAAATGCTAATAACTAGTCCAACACTACTCGAGATATGACACATGACCTCCCTCTATCTCTCCACCACCTTTAATCACCAAAATTTAATAATATCAACTCCCCTGATATTCAAACATCCCTGCCAAATTTCAGAAATTTTCGACAAAAAACACAGGAGTTATTAATCTTCAAAGAGGGTGAATAAAATCGTGTCCACCCACCCACACATTCACGCAATCTTCATTTTTTCTGTACGTATATACAGAAATAAAAAGTCGAAATTTGTTTTGCATTTCTCGACGTTTCAAGGTCTCCCGAGTCCGAAAATGTCAAAATTTTGAGGGGTCATTTTGTGATCGCCATACATTCCATCTGTTATATATTAAATACATTATGAAAATATTTGTAATAGATTTCGGTTAAAGAGGAAAGTTTTTACGATCTAAGGGTGTTGTCGAAGTTTTATTTTTCCTTTATTACGTTTAATTAAAGGAAAACACGCGTTAAACAATAGGCAATCATTCACCGATTAATCAGATATTT
>NW_019390066.1:0-2341 GCF_000671375.1 Centruroides sculpturatus
AAGCTAAATTTTCATACATTTTCTAATTTTTGAACCTAGATGGTATTAACTTACCTAGAAAATTTGTTTAAATAAATGCAAACAAGCTTATCGAGAAAAGTATGAGAATACACAGAATTGAATATAAAACAATAAAAAAAGTAGTGCAATTTAACAGTAACAAGTAGAGATCGTATCTGTTGCATACCAAATTTCTCCTGACATACCACTTTCGACATATATGCCACAGGTTCGCTGCAGTGGCGTGCCGTGGGTGTCAGCCGCCCGGGGCGGAGGAAAATTTTGCACCCCCTTATTCAGGTATTTCAATTTAAAGAACCAAAATTCAGTTTTGTCACAGATCAAGCAATGAAATTCCGTGCTAGTGCAGCGACCAGTTTAAAATAGTTCTATTGGATATTAGTGGTGTATATGAACGCGAATAAATCGTACAAGCAAAACAAAAAAAAAAAAAAAGTCAACAGGTTTCGCAGGATTTCCTCAGATTAAAAATTACTAGTTCACCCGGACGGCGAGCCGACTCCCGGACTGTTGGACGATAGCACTATCGTAGGCGCGAGGCAAGTATAGATAAAGATGTTTCAAATTTTCCAAAATATAATTATTATTTATTGTGAAATTTTGCAGCCCTCTAAAAAGTGCCGCCCGGGGCGGGCCGCCCCTGCCGCCCCCACTACAGTACGTCACTGGTTCGCTGTCCCAGCTCTAGTTGTTGGTACACAAAAACTTAAAAATCATTAAGTATTTTTTAAATTTCTTTTAATTCTTTAAATTTTATTTCTTTAAATTTCAAAAAATCCCTTCTTAGTGTACTGTACTGTACGTTCTCATGACGTATCCTAACCGTGTACCAAATTTCAGCCTTTAACTCCTAACCGTTTGAGCTCTGAGCTTATTATTATTATTATTATTTTCAACCCATCTCGATGATGTACAGTAGAGCGTCGATTATCTGAATGTCAAGCAACCGAAACGTCGGTTAACCGAAAGCGTTTCAGTCGGACTGTGTTGTGCTGAATCGAAAGTTTTTGATACTAGATTAACTTCTAAAGTATAATTTTTTTGTTTTTCAACGTATTTATTTTGTTTGTACAAAATAAAGAAACAATTTTTAACGATACAACAGCCACGATTATTATTATAAAAATTTTCGTTAGGCTTAACATCGACGAAAATTCAACGCGAAGCGACATGCAACGAAGAAAAATTTAAACATGGGATATATTAATATACTATTATTGGGATATACTAATATATTATATTAATAATGTATTTTTTCATACATAATCGGTTATCCGAAAACGTATTTAATCTATTATATAACCCCATTCCCCAATTGATTCGGATAATCGACGCTCTACTGTATACGGATTACTGTATAATAAAAGTTTGCGTAGCGCCATCTGTTATCAGATTTTGTTACAAAAATGTTTTTACATTACTAATTATTATAAACTGACCTAAAATTCAATTTTGAGGGTGGTGATAAGTTTTATAAAATTTGTAAATTCTAGTAATGAGTAAAACCTTCATTAAATCCAACTTTACTCGAATTATGACAAGTGAAGTATTCTGAAACCGTGTCTTTTATCTGTTTTTCTTTGTTCAGTTATGGCAACGCAACCAGTGGCGTGCCGTGACATTTGATGATAGGGAAGCTGTGTTCCTATAAGAAGCCGACTTCCAGGGGCAACCAGTTAATTCTTTCTTTAAATGTATTTTTAATAGATTATTTATCTGACATACTTAATAAATAAACAAGTTTAATATAATTACCTCTGTCAATAGAGGTAATTATATTAAACTTGCCCTTTGCCCTCTAAATGCCAATTCTCGCTTTAATAAAAACATATAACATCTATTTATTTAGATATAATATATAACGTAACTATCTCGTTATAATTTTCAATATTTATTTTATATTATTATTATTTTATAATGTTAAATTCTATTCGATTTCCAAATTGCTTCAAATACGAAAGAATCGACGATTTTTTGTATCTTTTGCCTGCTAAATCGTCGAAGCCATTCTAATTTCACACACTAATTTCATTTCAAAATAGTAGTCAAAGCCAACAAAACAATTTTTGCATTTTTATGCATTTACAGAGCCATTTTATCGTGAAAATGTCGAACAAATTTTTTTATTCAAGCGTTTATATTTAACTTAGGCATTGCCTTTCTCTTTTAATGTTTTCTTTTTCATTATATGATCTCAAGCCAAAACTTTTTTAAAATAAATCTTCAATATCGCAATTTCATTCCGAATCGCTAGCCACAATATAAGGGCTAAAATTAAAAATAAAATTATAAAAACTTACTTGTTGCACAAAAAATTAGT
>NW_019390066.1:3290-4370 GCF_000671375.1 Centruroides sculpturatus
GATACATAAATCGTAAATTTAAGGAAAATAAATTCTAGAGTCTTTTCTGTACCTGGTGCATCTCTCTCATTCATTAAATTTAGTTGTAAATGACGCTGTCGAAGTAACGATTAATTTTTTAACATTATACAAGAATTGTACACGTTTTTTTCCACATGCCCTTAAAGATGGGATGTACGAAATCGTAATATCACTGGTTTAACATCGAAATCCGTGAGTAATATGAAATCAGAGAGCAGAATAAATATATCAAATATTTTAATGGCTTTTTTTAACTCCTGTCAACTATACAGAACTATCGTAAAAGCATACCAGGAAATTCTTATCGGTTGGGTTAAGTTATAAATCTACTCGTTATTCACGTAATCGAAATATATAGTGGGCAGGCGGCTAACAGCCCAGAACCGGTCCTTGATGAAATTGAAATCGTTATATCTGCAGCTTCCACCCAAGGTCGTTGGCTTCCACCGGCTAAACAGGTGAGGTTGGTGCTCCGTAAAGCGCATGCGTAAATCTGGCTTTTTGGAATCTGAAAATTTCAGAGATTTTACTCCGCCACTAATATTCGAATATACAAAAGCAATTTTTTTTCACGTGTAGTATAGAAATTTGTAATAAGATACATAATGCAGTTATAATAAAATATTGTGCGATTATTTTCGTATAATTAAAATTAATATTTATTTATTTTTTTGAAAATACAAGGGAAGCGGCGCTTCCATCGCTTCTAATAACGGCACGCCACTGATTTACGATATAGCATTTTGATGGCTATAACAAATAGCTGTTGTAACTAAAATACCGAGATACAATATGAATACGTCTGTTAAGTTACTCATATTGCTTGTTGTGATTTGTTACCTACTTTCATAAAGAAAAATGCTAAATTCTTTCAATCCCAAGTTCACCCCTGATCCAAATACTTTTTCACTGTTTAATCACTCGACTGGAATGAATCATAACTTAAAAATAGTGTTAAGATTTGAATAATTTATTCGCTTTTTAAATAATCAAAAGTTTTATGTTTAGTAATTTGAGCAATTTGAATTGATTGTATTTTTATTTCCGTGGTACTTCTCT
>NW_019390067.1:0-3697 GCF_000671375.1 Centruroides sculpturatus
GTTTTACTTCTTTTTGCGGCTAGGAAATCTAGAAAGGCTGTATTGATACAATACGATAAAAGTTATACACAGAATAGTTGTGTTAAAAACAATGAGCAATAAATAATTAAATTGTTAACAACATGAACAATAATATAATTATAATACATATACAGTATTTTATTGACATTAAAAATATTGCTTTTATTTCCAAAAAAAATCTAAATTTTTATTAAAAATGGTTTTCAATTGGAAATCTTTTAAACGCTTCACTCATTGCTTTTTGGTAAAACTTTAGACATTTTAAAATAAATAATTTATTGTCAGTATTATTTAAATCATTAATCAGTGCTCTTGTGGATACCCCAACATTAATTTTTTCGATAGCAATAGATTATGTGAATTATATAGATTAAAAGTTTCAATATTATCTTCATAAGTCGATAATACTTTTGTTTCGATAAAGTTAGAGGCTAATAATTTAATAAAAAGAACACTTTCTATGTAAAGATGAGATATTAAAGACTTTTTAGATTGGAAGAAAGCATTAAATTCATTGAATATGGGTAATATAAATTTAAAATCGTCTCAAATTGGTCCACGTACTTTAGAATACAGTATTGAAATTTTCAATTTATTTGGTGCCTTTCGTCGGGTTTAACGAAAGCCCATAGCGCAATTTCTTTTCTTCCTCCACCTACCTNAGTTAGAGGCTAATAATTTAATAAAAAGAACACTTTCTATGTAAAGATGAGATATTAAAGACTTTTTAGATTGGAAGAAAGCATTAAATTCATTGAATATGGGTAATATAAATTTAAAAAGCTAATAAAATAAGCTTTAACACGTGGATTCTGCATTTGATTAAAAGTACACTGACTGTTTTTTTTTTCTTCAAATTCTGCTACTCGAAAAACTTCAGCAGCACATTTCTATGTTATGGTGAACGATCTATGTTTTCTTCATCCACCGGCAGAGAATGAAGAAAAGCATGGAATGAAGAAATAGACTCATCGTTTATTCTCGAACTCTGGCGTTGTGTCGTCTCAACATTATTATTGTTGTTAGTGAGTTATTAGTATATAAATATTGTCTCTAGTTTTCTGAGACAACTTAAAAAATTTGAGTTCTACCATAATCAAATTGGATTTCTCTAAGATAAAATTATGAGAATGTAACATTACACTTTCAAAGATTTTTTTACGTTCCGGGATTGCAAATATCTATAAATATTACTTTTTTGTATAATTTGTTTTGTAAAAAACTCGATTAAATGTGTTTTTAATCTATTATAAGTAGTACACGTGGCTGATATGTGTTTTTTTGAAACTTCGTGGTTCGATAAAATAACTGTAATTAATCTCCAATTTGGCAAATCAATTATTATTTTAGATTTTGATATTGAAAAGAGTTTGCAAAAGTAGCAGTAAACACTTTGGCTGATATTTTCAGAAAGAAGCAAATCTCTCTTTTTCATAATTNACGAATTTGCGCTTCAGTTGCAATTTGTCGGCCAGTTTAAAGGAATGCGCGTATTCTGGAAAATATTGCCCCTTTCCCCGGCGGAAGGGACCGGAAGAAACGCCGTTCTTCCCACGTTTTTCCATTCCGGATGGGTCTTCCGCCCTCCGTCTTTCTTACCGGGATTAACGGCGCCCGCCAGATTTCCGGGGAGGTGCCGGCCCGGACGGTCCGGGCCAACGAACAGGTGGCGGGGGAGGGCGTCCCGGCTCCGGCCGTTGAGATACCGCGGTATAGCATCCGGAGAGGAAAGTGGCGTGACTCGGAATAAATACGTAAAAATCAGGTTCGGACACGCACTGGAAGAAGTATTTCGCAAATTGGACGGGTTTCGACCGAAATTGGATGAAAAGTATCTGCCGGTCTCTTCCCTCCCGGGGGGCAAACCGTTCCGTGGGTTGAACGGCGCGCCTTCTGGTGGTCCGCCCGCCCGAGGCGGTAGGGATTTTTAACCCGCCAAATTGTAAAACTTTGGAAATTATAGATGGCGCGGGAAGAAAAGCGCTTACTCTGGACAAAGCTACTGTACGACCTTTTGGAGGATTGTAACGTGGTCTCTTAACAAACAAACTGTAAGGAGCCGTTATTTGTGGAGTTAGTGGAGGAGAAATTACACGACCATATTTGCAAAAGCACCTAGACTAACGGCCTATCCCATGGTTGATCGGCTGGCTGCTCCGTGGCCGGAAAAGACATGAAGTCGGTGGCCTTCCCAGTGAAACGCCGCCATGAACCACAAGATTCGAAAAGCCTTGTTTCTGTCTGGAAACAGAGAACATTCCGTAATAACTTCGTCTATCGCTGGTCCAGTTTTTCTAAACAAATTAATACATATGTAATCATTTATTTAGCCTTTTTATAGCCAATAAACGACAGCCCGTTTGTCTTTAATTGTGCACGTGTCAGACTTCCTTTATATTGCCAATTTGTGAGTTGTGATTCGTAACNCGCCCGTAATTAACAGGCGTTAGGGCTAAACTGACCACGGGGAAAGGCACGTTCCTGCACTCGGAAAAAACACGAGGAATTTTTGGAGGCGTTTCAAAGGCGCATTCTCCGCGTTTCCTAAGCGGCGCTGGATTGCGTGGGTAGAAAAGTGTAGAGTCCAGAACCATATGTCTCCTTTCTTTGGCCACACGGTAAGTGAATTACTAATTCTTTTCTCAATACGCAGTGTACTTTTTAGTGTACCGCCTCCCACTCCCGCCCTTTCTCTCTCCCTTCTCTTCCCGATTTAGACAACATTACGCTTCTTGGCCATAAATCGCTTCAATTTCCTCGTCCGATTTTCTCCTTGCCTTTACTCTTTTCTCCCGGGCCTTCCCCGGAATCCGGCCTTATCCGCGGCCTGCGGATTTACAGAATTGGCGGATGGGAGGCCGCGCTCTCTTTCCTCCTTCCACTTTATTTTCGAATATTTCCAAATTTTCTGAAAGAATTTCAGAAACGTCTGAACGCCCATCCTTCTTCCTTTCCGTGTTTAATTTCGTCGTCCATACGATTTATTGAATAAAATACTGACCAAAACAGATTTATAAATCTTTTCCGATTGTTAAAACACAAGGAAAGTATGGCCATCCGGCAAAAAATGACCCCCTCCCGGATTTTTACATTTTTGGACTCGGGACCAATCGTTGAATCGTCGAGAAATGCATAAAAAATCGGGAATAATTTCTGTATGTGTGGATGTTAGTGTGTGTATATGGGGGCCCGATTTTGTTCATCCTGTTTGAAGCTTAATAACTCCTGTACTTTTTGTCGATTTCAAAAATTTTGCAGCGAGATTTGTTTATTAGGGAATCGATGCTATTAAATTTTGGTGGTTAAAGGTCGAGAGAGTGAGGAGATAACGGAGAATCCTATGTTGTATCTCCGGTAGGGTCGGACTTAATGATGATGTTACTCGTTATTAATTAACATTTACAGTTTTTAATAAAATATCGTAACAGATAGCGTTACACACAGTTTTAAATATTGCCGAGAAAGTTACGCCACCGGCTGCTGGATTTTCCGAAACAATTTTGCATTAAGTTTCTCTTTTGAATTTTTATAATTTTTCTGCGATATTATTCAGAATGTTTTAAGTATTGGCAATGCGAAGAGTAATAAACTGGGTGATTGATTGTCAATAATCAATATGCATCCTATTTGTGAAGGGACTTTGAAAATTCTTTACTTGTCGGAACCTGTAATATCT
>NW_019390068.1:0-2533 GCF_000671375.1 Centruroides sculpturatus
TCTCGAACCGTGTTAGAGCGAATCCGTGCTATAGAAGTGCCGTGTTATACGGGGGTTACTTGTACTTAAAAAAAAAAACAATTTTGGCATCTTGCTTGTAGGTCTTTTGTCATTGTCTGCCTAGCCTGTCTGAGTTGTTGTCCTTGTCTGTATTCTTGTATAGTAATAAGTTAGTTATAAGATATATTTAAGCTAACTGTTTACTCACTGTTTCTCTTTCTTCATCCAGTTAATTAGATTATTCTGCCTCTTAGGGCTTGCTAGTTATGACTGGCTTAATGTATTAGTTTTAAGTCTTCATTAATAGTCATTTGGCATTAACTTTTTTCTGTCTAGTTTTTATGTAGCTGCACTATATATTGGTGTAACTATATATTGGTGCTATAACTTGGGTTTTCTTTTAGGCAACAACCTTGCAGTCTAAAAACTGCATGCTAACATTAAATGTAGAAGGTGTGATAACCAAATGTATGACAATCAGAAGAATCTTTTCTTTCTCTTCTTTCTATCTTCTCACCCTCTTTCTTCCTGTCCCAACTATTCACTTTGTGTACAACCATAGTCTTTTGTAAAGTAAAGTAACCTCATCACCTCACCCATCGAGCCAGTCCTAGCTAAAAAAGCATGTAATCCAAACTATTATGTACAAATCTCCTTCAATTTCACTATTCTGCTATTGACTAACAGACAAAAATAAAATGTTCAATTTTTTAATTTTGAAGTATTAGACTATTTACAAAAATATAATATTTTCGAGTCTATCATTAAATCCTTTCACACAACCACAGAAGTTACAGTTATATTGGTTTGAACATAAAACTTCTTTAAAAGACAAATAATAAAACGTAAAAATTCATAATGTTAAAAATGATTAAATATTAAAAATTATAATATATCCTGAGTCAACATTGAACATTGTAAATTTATGCAAATGAAAAATGGATTACTCCTATCTACCACCAGAGTGATGAACCAGTTATAAATTAGCAAAGGACTTGATAATTGGTGAGAAGATTTTTAACTGGTTCATCCCTCTGGTGGTAGGTACAAGTAATCCATTTTTCATTTGCATAAATTTACAATGTTCAATGTTGACTCAGGATATATTATAATTTTTAATATTTAATCATTTTAACATTATGAATTTTTACCTTTTATTATTTGTCTTTTAAAGAAGTTTTATGTTCAAACCAATATAACTGTAACTTTTGTGGTTGTGTGAAAGGATTTAATGATAGACTCGAAAATATTATATTTATGTAAATAGTCTAATACTTCAAAATTAAAAAATTGAAGAAAAATATATCCTGAGTCAACATTGAACATTGTAAATTTAAAAAAATAGAATGCACTACTTTAGTACTTATTATTTTAGCAATACACCACTGTAAGAGACATACTTCAACTGCCCCTTTGAAGGTGTGGGTATACACTAGTGAAGATCATATGAAGATTTTATTTCCATTCTATCAAATTTTGTAGGGTATACTCCAGTGCAGATTATACACCATTATGGGTTACATGTACAAAATTATGATATATTTAAATGCTTCTGGATATGTAAATTCAAAAACTATTCAGGCTTTTTAAAATCATTTCTATTTATAATTAAAAATCCAAAACAATCTGAACACAAATTGCTTAAAATAAAATTACAAATCAATATAAAATTGATTAATTCTTTTATTTACTTAATTATCATTCTTAAAAACTTTATAATTATTAATATATATGGAGCTTTTATATTCAATATTTACCGATATTAAAAAAGAAATACCTTTTGCGTCTTTTTTCATCTATTTCTAATTTGAAATGTCTTCTATAATAAGTGTCGTCATCTATATTCTGAAAAATGAATTCTTTCAATGAAAAATTGAATTTTACAAATAATTATCATTCATATAGCAAGTAAAAATAATGATTGGTTTCAAAATTAAAATTGAGATCTATAATAATTAAACTATAGGATAAATATATGTAAAAAACTCCACAAACACAATTTTTAATTAAAATCAAATGATCAATTTAAAATTTACACATAACTGCCTACCTCTAGTGAAATTACTTTATATCTAATTATTAAATTAACCTTATTATAGATCAATAATAAGACATACAGGTAACCCCCGTATAACACAGCATGGATTCACTCTATAGCATGGATTCACTCTAACACGGTTCGAGAATTGGTACCATCCCCCGTATAACGCGGTACTTTTATAGCACGGATTTACTCTGACACGGTTCGAGAATTGGGTAAAACCCTCGTACAACAGGAAATGTAATAAATTTTTACATACTTAACTAATAATAGTTCATGAAAATTATTATTTTCGTGAACTATTAGTACTTAAGTATGTAAATTTTCTCTTCTCGCCTTCTGTTGATACACGTGGTCCTTCTCGAAATTTGTTTCAATGTTGCCAGATCGCGACGCTTCTGCTTCTGATGTTGCCAAATGTTTTTCCCTTATTCCATACTTGCTTTATTCTTCATAAGTGCTTAGCACCATATAAGGAAATTTATAAAGACC
>NW_019390068.1:3721-4368 GCF_000671375.1 Centruroides sculpturatus
CTTTTTCGGAGTTTGCAGAATTTTTTAAAAGGAAAAACTTTTGAGGATGAGAACAATGTAAAAAAGGCTATTTCTGAATATTTTGATTCAAAACCGAAATCATTTTACAAAGACGGGATTAAAAAGCTACCATCAAGATGGCAAGAAATTGTACAAAATAATGGTGAATACATTATAGATTGAAATAAGATTTAATTAAAATTTTTTGTTGCCTTTTTTGTAGATAAAAAATGCGCACGAACTTATGGACTGACCTGATACTAGCATGTTTTTTAATTTTTGGAACCTAACCCTCCTTTTCGTATTAGTTCTTTGTTTCACATAACACGGCAATTTTTTGGAACGTAACTACCATGTTATACAGGGGTTACCTGTATTATAGTCAAATGATCTAAGTACTCAAAAAAGAAGAAAATTCAATTTTTGATGTTAAATATTTTTAATAACAAACAATTTTAATATTTCAAATAAATTTTAACATTTTTGATATTTTGTTTATTTAATACCAATAACTGAATTTTATTCTTTGCTGGTTAAAATTTGTGGTATATACTTTGCTTATTCTATTGTAGTATAAGTGTGAGGCACTGGGCTGGGATGAAAAACATTTTTTGAATCAAAAATCCAAACAAAAACAAATCTTGATT
>NW_019390069.1:0-2487 GCF_000671375.1 Centruroides sculpturatus
ATATGCTGTTTAAATGATATTGGAGATTTTGATACACTTTAGGTGCTGCTTTATATGTCTACAAATGTCTGCAAATAGATGATAAGATATGCATATGCTATAATTAAATTTTGTTGTGTTTATATTTATTTATTTTTTTAATTATTGTGTGCCTTTATAAATTATTTATTAAAATATCAACATCCAGAACACATCAATGCCGGGGATGTAACTCAACACCTTGTCTGGTACTTGTTACCAATGCATTCTGTGAAAAATAAAGCTTATCACTAACGTCTTTGAACTGATAAATAGTTATTCTTCAGATGAAATGCACAGAATAACTAATGGAACACAATTAGAATGTAAATATTCAAAATAAATCGAACGTATGCGTGTGTAAGGTAAATGACAAGTTTGAAGTCAGTCTGAACTAGGTTATTAGCAAGTTTGTAATTTCAGGAAGTGTAGTGTACACGGACAAATGGAAAAGTTACAATCACATTGACAATTTAGAAGGAGTCAAAATAACTTACGGCACTGTGAAACATGCTAAAAATTTTGTTTATTCAGTTACAGGAGTTCAAATGCAAAAAATTGAACATTTATGGAATTGTCTGAAAAACCACAAGAATTTGCCTATGCATTTTACAAAAGAATTGTCTGAATCATATTTATATGCTTTTATGTAAAAGAAGCTTCTGAGATGAGAAAAATTAAAACCAGGAGAATGTTTCAAGTTGTTTGTCCAGCATATGAGTAAGATGTCTCCAGGAGTGGGACATGTTCCAGTTTGGAGAGAGCCAGAAACTATACCCTCTGTGCCTGAATAACCCTCAAGAAATCCATAAATAGTAAGAGGAAGCTTGTTGACAAGTGTTTTAAGAAGATGAAAAAATTTCCTATGAAGGAAAAAACTCAAGATACAAAAGAATCAGCCGAAACCTTTTGTCCAATACTAAGTGGAAGAAAAGAAAGAAAATAAATTAGAAATATTTTAAAGGTGAGTAAAGTTTGTTTTCTTTTAATGCCAGTATAGTATTGTTAGCAGAACCAGCTGCCATCTTGTTTTTAGACGTCATGTTCACAAACAAGGTGGTGATTGGAAATGTGCTACCATAGGGAATACCTAAGTAAAATTCTACCCAAAAATGTAATGATAGTCCATTTAAATGTAAAAAATAGGAGTTTACAAATTTGTTTTTAATATACAGAGGTATTAAAATCATAATATCTGTGCTCTCTTATGTGAAAGAGTGTGCCTAATGGAATTTAGACCTAAGGGTCAAAAATAAAAAAAGCATTGTATTTGCTTAATGGAAAGTAGGTGCAAAAACTGAAGAAAACACAAGAACAAAGCAATTGATTCAAGAGCCTCTCCATGTCAGCAATTACAAGGATCATCTCCATATCCAACCAGTGCAAGGATCACATCTCTCGTGACTGGCAGTTACAAGGCTAACTTCTTTTGTGGCAGCAAGTGCAAAGTTTACCTGTTCGCATTCATTAGGTACAAGGATTGCTTCTTCTGTGCCTAACGAGTTCAGGGTTTGTTTCTTTCTACTGTATCTGGCTCCACCTCAATTCTATCACGATATGACAAAGTCACATGATGTCCTACTAAAAAGTGTAAAGTACAATGCACACTTTTATTTACCAGGGAAAAAGAGGAATTTAAAAATCATTTACAATTAAAATTTTCATTAAAATACTTCAACATATATATTCAAGAGCTCTTAGTTATAGTTAATAATTGTTTAATTAAACAATAACATTCAAGAGTTAGACTAGGTAGAGGTTACCTGTAGCCTACTGAAGGCTTTTTGGGGAATTCTTCAACTTGTACGAGGTCACAATTTATGCTGTAAAATATATGTTTACATTTTACATAAAATTAATTTCTCATTTTTAAATTAAAGTTTGATATTTTTATAGGTGCAGGTTTTGTGGGTTGGTTTTTAGGAAAATTATCTTACAGAGAAAAATGTGCTGAAAAGTTAATGCAGTTACCAAATAGTCAAATAGGAGAATCTTTGCGTCGACGAAAGCTTGGAGAAGAATCGTAAGTATAACAACATTAAAGGAAAAAGTTTTAAAACAATTATATATATATATATGCAAGAATTTTTCATAAGTCAATAACTGTTTTCAATAATTTATTTTAGAGAATAGTTAAAATAAATATACATTAATGAGAATATTTTAGTGTATTTCATATGTAAAAACTACAAAAAATCATCTGGGGATTAGTAAATAATTTTTATAAATTTACTAGCTGCATGGACCCGCTTTGCTGGGTTTTTATTTGTATGTAATATAGTTTTTTATATATATATAAAAGACTGTTTTTCTAAATAATCTAGAATCTAGCTGCAAGGACCCGCTTTGCTGGGCAAAAAGTAACGATAGTGAAAATTAAGATAATTACATTATAGCTAATCTTACCCGTTTTCACAGAATGCAAGAATTAGGTCCCCCGTTTCCAGACTAATTAGAGAATTTTTACGT
>NW_019390069.1:2529-3900 GCF_000671375.1 Centruroides sculpturatus
ATACCCACATTAAGAGGATTGCTACAAACCACGGCTAACCTGATCTGACCCATCGTTTGATTGAGCATTACCACCACTCATTGCACCCCTCTGCTGCTCATACAACCACCGACAATGGAATGGACAATGAAACTTGTGTCCCTGTCACATTTAACCCCTACATTAAATTGTTGTACACTGAAATTGCTAACAAACACTGCATGCAGATAACGTACAGATGTCCCACAATTTTTGATATCCTCTGCAACGGAAAGGACTCTTCCAACCATAACAGGCTCCCTGGTGTTTACTCCATCCCTCTAAAGGACAACAGATGTGACAGGGACCTCATTTATATTGGATCTATGAAACAATTCTTAGCAACCAGAGTGCACAAACACTGTGCAGACCTTCAACATGGAAGACACAACACAGCCCTTGCTATTTATGCCTCTGACTCTGATATCAAGACTGCATTTAACCAAGCCAAGGTCATCATAACTACGCCTCACCCTGAATATATAAAATGGTTAGAAGCCATATCTATTTATAGAGCAAACCACAATGCCATGTGCATCAACCAGAAAAATGAGCTAAATGTATTGGTGGCCTAGCAGGCCCTTATGAACGCCAACCTTTAATGGCCTTCATCTGCTCACGAAATGTGCATGTCCTTTGTAACGACTTTCATCATGCATACATTCGATTTATTTTGAATATTTACATTCTAATTGTATTCCATTAGTTATTCTGTGCATTTCATCTGAAGAATAACTATTTATCAGTTCAAAGACGTTAGTGATAAGCTTTATTTTTCACAGAATGCATTGGTAATAGGTACCAGACAAGGTGTTGAATTATTTATTATATTAAAGTTCAAAAATGCTCAAATCAATAATCAATGTAATTAATGTCATAGATCTTGTGAACAACTTCAAGATTTATCACAGAAAATACTACAGTATTAAATGCAAAATATGCTTGTAGAATGCAATTTATTAAAATCTTAGGAAGATGAAATGGAAATAATTAAGTGGTTAGTATTGCCATTTTGTTTTCTTGAGGGTCAGTGGCAAACATCATAAAGTATGAATAAATGTTATAAAAGGAAATAACAGAAGTGTCATTTATTTTCAACATATAAAACTAGTTCTAGAAGATGTGATAGCAGTGTATTTGCACTTGAATAAATAAAGGTTTCATGTCAAATGTGCATTTTTATGATACCCTGAAATTGTTATATATATATAAATAATTGAATAAGGTATATACAGTATTTATTTTTGAAACATACTTGAAAGTAGAAGCAAAATACAATATTCACTACATTTGTAACAAAGTTTACATGTATGATGAGATGGTTACTCTTATATACATGTTACCATAGAAAAT
>NW_019390070.1:0-926 GCF_000671375.1 Centruroides sculpturatus
ATAAGATCTGTTATGTTGGATAAATATTTTCAGAATCTTAACTTCCAGCTTTAGATTAATCAAAACTTCAAATGGAACATTTAATTGAAAATATAGATTACTAACAGCTGTTTATGACGTGAACTGTAAAGCTATTAATATTAAGAAGTTAAAAAATTCCAAAATGAGTTCAAGTGATATGCACAATCTACAAACAGCTATTAATGTTTTATATTTTCAGTTTAATATTCTGTTTGAATTTTTGATGGGTCTGTAGCTGGAATTTAAGATTTTTAAAATGTTCATCTGAAATAAATCTTATCCTGATTCCTATAATAGAATTAAGTGTTTTATTTTGTCTATTTGTTTACATTTAAATTAATATGATTATATAATGTGTCAATTAAGTAATGAGACTATTGTTTATAATAAATACAAACCTTTATTTTTTAAAAAAATTTATATATTTTTGAAACAATTCTGTCATTACTGTATACAATACTTACATTGATTGCACAGACTGTCAAAGGTATGCTGAAAGTCTTCAAGTGAGATGTTCAGTTGCTTTGTTGCTGTCTTCTAGATACTCAACACATTGTTAAAATGTGTCATCTTTTAAGACCAATTTGATTTATGGAAATAAAAAGTGGTAGGACCTAAATCAGATTAATAGGATAGGTGTTAAATGCCCATTTATATATGTTACCGCTAAAGCTCGAAATCCGTTAATGTGTACATTACCTAGCTAATCTGCAGATTAACTAGGGTGATCCGTTAAAGCTGCGAAAATTATTCCATTTCTCAAATTACCTAGGTAATCTGCGAATTACCTACTAGGCACTCGGTAAAGTGAAAATAAGATCTTTGCTGGAACAAAAGCAACGTTTCTGTACGCTTAAATTAACATAATGTTATTTATTTAATTTTCAATATCTAAAGAATCAAGT
>NW_019390070.1:2769-6633 GCF_000671375.1 Centruroides sculpturatus
TTGATTGTATTAACTTGATTCTTTAGATATTGAAAATTAAATAAATAACATTATGTTAATTTAAGCGTACAGAAAGAAACGTTGCTGTTGTTCCAGCAAAGATCTTATTTTCACTTTACCGAGTGCCTAGTAGGTAATTCGCAGATTACCTAGATAATCTGCAGATTACCTAGGTAATTTGAGAAATGGAATAATTTTCGCAGCTTTAATGGATCACCCTAGTTAATCTGCAGATTAGCTAGGTAATGTACACATTAACGGATTTCGAGCTTTAGCGGTAACATATATATTTATATAGAGCCCAAAAATAGCATATTATTGTGCAAGAGAAATCAATCATTGTTGAAAAACCATTCATTTCTTATTTGCTGCATTTGTTCTTGTAACCTCTTTATGATGATGAAATAATATGCAGCTTAACTGGTGTTCCTTGGGGAACAGATTTTCTAACCTCAGCAGCTGACTGATCTGGCCATGTGTTGTCTTAATAGATTCTTGATCATCTTGAAAACAAGTATGTCATTGGAAAACTTGTATTCTACTCAAACATTCACCACAAAACACAATTTTTAAATCCCATAAAGTTTCTGTGGGACTTTTGTAAAAATTGAGCAAATTTAATGACACCCATTGCTTCATATTACACTCATCTACCTGGAATCTACCTGGAACACAGAGATACATTTATTAAAGTGATCATAAAATGATTAGCAATACATAATCAGACTTGCAGGATTGATTATAGGAAAGAGCACACATTGGTAGTTCCAAAGGCAAAAAGTTATTCTTATTTCTACTCATAGAGCATAGACCAGTCTCATTATTTAATTGGCACACTTAAATGTCTTGTCTGATTTCCTGCTTGTTATTCACTACCTGCTGTTGTACTTGTGATATGTTGATGATATCCATATAGCATGGGAGGACACAGATGAAACATTTAAATCCACCATCCATTGGCACATTATTGGTATTGACAATGTTTAGCTTTATTTGAATAACTATTAATTTTTAAAAGCTTTATAAATAAAATACTTGAAAGAAATCTTACAGTAAAATAATGTAAGAAAGTAAATTCTTCATGGACTGAATTAAAGATAACAGTTCAAATCAATCAAACTTGAAACAATTAAAAAGGAATATAATTAGTTTCTGTTTAATATATAATTGTATTATAAGTTGAAGAAATAGTAGATGAATAATAACTCATTATCAATAAGATAATCACAACAATTATGGGTTACAAGATTATTTTCAGATGTAATTATAGACAGTCTCCAGATTACAAATACAGTATAATTTCCTTTATCTGTCAGTCTTTGTTAACTGTCATGTTACTGGAGGACACCAAATTTCTGAGAAGCTGTACAATAGTAAGGCCAGGAACACACATGCGTAAAATTCGGCGTAAAATCTAGCATAAAACAGAAAACGTAAAAATTTTTCTGAAATTTTGGCTGAAACAGAACTGAAAATAGAGTAGAGCATGTCTCTACTTTTTACGCCAAAATTCCTCCAATAAAGAGAAGTCTTTCCTGTGACGTCAAAGTAGACATGTGGTTTTTATTCTGACAATGGTGGCAATGAGGGTTTATCCTACAATTGTGACGGTCTGGAAAAATAGAGGAGTTTATTGAATTTGTTCGACCACATCAGTATCATGTATAAAGACACTGTATTTAAACAACGTTTATGGATGGCTACAGGTGTTAAATTTCAAATAACAGGTAAGTCTAGTAGAATCGATATATAGGCCTAGTATTTAGATCACACGTTCTTTATTTGAATTCGGAATACAAGTCTATTAATTTAAATTTTCTATATTATAGCAGAAGAAGTGGAGAAAAAATGGAAGGTACTATACAAAGGGATAGATAGCCTCTGTGAGAGGAAAAAATTAATAAAATTAGCACTGTTAGTGGCAGTGGCATTTCCTATTCGGCCAGAATTTTTACATATGTGTGTTCTGGCATAAAAGCGTAAAACAGAAACTGAACTGAAAGCTGATTTCTGATTCAATTTTCTGCCACACAATTTTACGCATGTGTGTTCCTGGCCTAACAGAGCATGTACTTATTTCTCATTATTTCATTTTATTATTATCCTTATTAATTTGACTCTGTATTTTGCACTACTTCATCACTTAAGAGTGAAGAAGAAGACATACAAAATTCAACAAATGTGGATGAGTGCAAATCAAGAATAATGTAGTAGTTGACAACAGGTGCAAATCCATAATGAATTTGAATCATACAGTCAAAGTGCATCTAATAATTTGAAATTCAGAAAGAAGCAGAAGGACTTGTATAAAATTCTCAACATTGTTTCTTCTATGAAGGTTATGAATACACTGAAACAAAAACAGATTACTGTTTTTTACATCAAAATTGAATGTGTTTTATGATTCATTTTTTATTTTCCATTATATATTAAAAATGTGAATATCTTTAATGTATAAATCATTTTTGAAAATACTTTTATTAACTGTTTGTTTTTTGTTTACCTATCAAGCTTCCAATCCTGACATCATTGGATAATTGAGATTTTACTGTATTTTAGTGTATTAATAGCCATATTTAAAAATAGATCTTATAAGTACTGTTCATTTTATATTATGAAGTTTTGCATTTTTATATTATGAATATAATAAACCAGTTCAGTGTATAAAAGTCAAAATTTTTTGAATTGTTTATTTTTTACAATGGACATAATATCTGTTGAAATGTTTTTTTAACTGTCAATTTTTTTATTTTGAAAATATCAACAGATTTAAGTTATAAAGTTAAAATTAATTTCATATAGGATGATTAAAAAATATTCTCCATGTTTTCTCTGACCAAAGTTTAATTTTGAAATACCCATTCAAATGCATTTACTTGATATGTTAGTTCAACATTTCAACAAAAAAATATATTCTATTTATATAAAAAAATATTTTTATTTTATTTAATCCTTAAATTCAGTAAAGTGGTTACCTGTTTTAGAATATTAATAGTGGTTTTTATTATAAATATAAGAAAGCTAAGTTTTAATAAGTACAAACTTTTATAAGATTTGATTTTATTATTAAATTAATTGATCTTGTTGCAGAGAAGGTATTCTCTCAAAAATATATGAAATATTAATATGAATTTAAAATTATTAAACTTCTTATATTGGGACTTATTTGCTTTTTTAACTTATTATTATAGTGAACTATACTGTCATTAATCTGACAGTTTCTTTTTGTTTTCTTTTGTAAATACAACATTATGATTACTTAAACAGAATACATGAAGTTCATATTTCTATAACTAAAAATTTATAATAATCTCTTAAACTTATATACTGTTTCAGAAGATCGTTTAGTGATAAGCACAAATTTTGCTGAAGAGGTAAAATTATACAAGAAACATACCAGTAGTTGACAATTCCAACTTTATTATACCAGGAAATGCATACATTAGAAGAATTTTATTTATTTGAGCAATGCAACTAAATTTTTAATGTAAAATTAATATTATTATATTTACAATATAAAATAAATAATTGTTAGATCAGTTACTGCCTAAATTGATTTTGTTATTGATATTCGATTTTTATATTAATTTATAATGACATGAGAAATGTTTTAAATATTCTTGTTTATTCCATTAGCATTTAGTGGGATAGTTACCCATTACCATTACTAGCTTCTCCTGAATAAAGATAGTATATATTAATAAACTTTTATTTTCCTATACTTAATAGTAATTGTTTCATTTTATGCAATTTTTTTTTAAGTAAATAGATCAATACAGTAGAACCTCGAAAACTCGTCCCTCGATAACTTAGCACTCCGGATAACTGGTCCACACCTTGGCAGGGCGAAAAAATCCTTAGTTA
>NW_019390071.1:0-3669 GCF_000671375.1 Centruroides sculpturatus
TTTTTTTTTCTCTTAACTTGAATAAACAGAGTTTTAATTTAACGAAAGAAAGTTTTTCTAACTCATAAAATTAAAAAAAGAAATTCTTCATAGAGTGTTATTTTCTAATACAATTTAAAACGTGACGTTATTTTTAATTACAGCATGCATCAATTTTATTTACGTGTAATTGGAAATGAATTTTGTAAAGATTTTGATATTTTATTGAAATGGAAATTGTTTAATTCATTTTCAATCGAAGCTCTGTATCCCAGGTGACAAACAAGTAAGAACAATACAACTTCCAACTCATGACGTATTAATAGGAGTAGGAATTTACACAAATTGTAAGACAATATTTATACTCAACAGAACAATTTTTACAAGAAACATTAATAATAATAATTATTATTATTATTGAATGTAGATTATTCTTATGAATAAACAAAATTGTTTCGGGTTTATGCTAGACGAAGTTAAAATTGTTTCTAAAATATATAAAAGGGAATAAATTTAGATAGTAATTCATGGAGGTGAGTTAAGTAGCAATTTTCAGAATCGTTGTATTTATCACAATGGTTTGCTGTAAATTGACCATCATATAAAAAACTTGCAAGAAGTCGAGACGAGGTAAAGAAAAAAAGCGATTTGTGGTAACAAAAGAAAAAAAAAGAGACGAACATTCGTAGAGGTTTTTGAAGAACACGCCTGGTTGCTTGATGTGAATTGAACAGTTCTTTTTTATTTTTTTTAAATCGATGTTAAACTGTTTGAATCTTCATCCAGATGTGTTTATGAAGAATTCTTCTTTCAGCAAGTTAAAAATTCCAGAATTGTATTTCTATATTTAAAAAAAAATTATCTGAAATAAAAAAATAAAATTACAATGCTACGAATATATATTTTAAATTCTATTACAGTTTCTCAAGTTTCTTCGAATTAAAACGTGATTAAACAATTAAATCTTTTGTTATTTTGGCCACGCTTTTAAATATAACACGTCGTAAATTATTAATAAAAAGAATATTTAAAATTCATTATAAAAATGTAAACTATTAATATATTTATGTTTGTTGTTAGTATGCTATTTTTAACTGCTAAAATATATATGTAGCATAAAATCATATATTATTCCACTCATGCCAGAGAGTGTTATGAATCAGAGAGTAAAAGTCTGGCATGCAATATATACATCAAGAGCTGATAAGGTTACACGACGTGAAAGTTAATGCGTAATGTAGGAATTAAATATACTTTAAATCAGAATAAAATATATTTACTTATGCAAATAACATAAATTTACTTGAAATACTTTTCGAGTGTGCATCCGATGGATAATTCGACGATTTGAACTCATCCTAGATGAAAGCGGAATATAAAGTAGGTTAGTTTGATAACTTAGGCCCACTAACCATGCAAAATGTCTCACTCGATAGGAGTCCGAGTCAACTCTGAAATTCTAGAAAATTTATTTTCAAAATAAACCAATGTCTCCATGCATAACAAGCGAATTTTTTTAAACAATTTGTTATCGCAATTTTTTAAATTTAAACTCGAGCTGTTAAATGTAAACACATTTATCGATAAAATTATTCTGTAAAACTTTAAAATAATTTTAAATTTTGTGCATTTTTAATATATATATATATTTTTTTCTTTATATACGTATATAAATGCTGTTAAGGCTTTAAAAAAAAGGAAAGTTTAGCAACTTCTAGAAAGCTAAGAAAAAAGGTCTAAATGTAGGAAGCGTGACAATGCAGCTAAGTTTATCTGTCTTTTTTTTTCTCTCCATTCGGAAATGGATTGAGGTCCTTTCCGCAGGTAGCACTCGGGGAATTGCACTTGGTTACTTTGAGATGATTTAAGGTGGCATGTGTCCTTACTACAAACATTAATGTTGGTTTACAGCGACTGTAGTAGGGTCCGGAATGGTTACACCATTAGTCAAATGGACTGTTATAGCCTTCGGATTTGAATCTAGTTGAATAAAATAAATCTTGTTTGATTTTCAATGATTTCTTTCTTATTTATGGTAATAAACAAGAATGGTTACCTTTTAAGTGTGTGGATTAAGTTACGTTTTAAAGTAATTGTAGTCGAAACAATCACATCAAAAATTCAATAAAATTTTATTAAAGTTGACTGATTTTTCAGCAATTAGACAATGACAAAATGTTCTATTTTTTCCCTATTGTGCAGTAGTTGTTATGGCGTTAAATAATCTGTTTTCTCTTCACTAAGACAGCGAAGATAATTTCTTATATAAATAGTTTTTCGACCGTAAATAAATCTTGTTTATCTCTCATTATCTGTTTATCTCTTTTTCGGTTTCCCTTAATCCTTCTCCATTTAATATATCTATTATGGCATTTTTCTTAAACGACTACTTCCACTAAGCCATAATCTTAAAAAACTAAATAAATATAAAAAATAAGAGAAAAGAATTGCTTTTTCTGTGAGATCTACAGTACTGTACCTAACATCACATTGATTCAAATGAAGTCCCGTTCTTAATTTCGGATTGACAGTACTTACCACATTATTTTATATTTTTTTCTCCTATATTTTTTTTTCTCTTAACTTGAATAAACAGAGTTTTAATTTAACGAAAGAAAGTTTTTCTAACTCATAAAATTAAAAAAAGAAATTCTTCATAGAGTGTTATTTTCTAATACAATTTAAAACGTGACGTTATTTTTAATTACAGCATGCATCAATTTTATTTACGTGTAATTGGAAATGAATTTTGTAAAGATTTTGATATTTTATTGAAATGGAAATTGTTTAATTCATTTTCAATCGAAGCTCTGTATCCCAGGTGACAAACAAGTAAGAACAATACAACTTCCAACTCATGACGTATTAATAGGAGTAGGAATTTACACAAATTGTAAGACAATATTTATACTCAACAGAACAATTTTTACAAGAAACATTAATAATAATAATTATTTTTATTNTTCTTAATTTTTTCTCGTGTCCATTTATAAATTAAATTTTAAAAAATTGGTTTAATTTTCAATTTTCATTCATTTTTTGGTTCAGTTTAAATTGGCAATCATTCAAAAATTTCGAATTTTCATTCATCCACTGATTAAATTTAAAATTTTCAATTTTATTATTCATTCAGAATTAAATTCCATGTTATCGATGCATAGAATTAAATTCTAAAAGAAATGAATAACAAAAAGAAAAAGTAAGAAACTTAACTAGAAAATGAATGAAAATGTAAAATTTTTTTTGAATTATTGAAACATTCAAAAATTATTATAAATTTTTCAATTATTTTTTAAATTTTCATTTCTTATTCATTTACCGATTGATTTCCAATTGTTTGAAGAAAATTAAGTATTTAAAAAAATGTTAAACATATAATAAATATATTACAGTTTATATTAAGAGTAATTTATTTAATCTGCAGGTTAGTGGTACGATCACAAACACGGGTCATGGTGTCCTCTTCCGAGTGGGATCATTAGCACCTACTTCAACAGTAAACATCACTGGCGGTCCTTTATCCTACAGGTACCGATTTCAAGAACTACATTTACATTATGGACGGACAGATGATCGAGGATCGGAACACATTATTGCTGGACATGCCTTTCCCGCAGAGGTAAAATTGCAATAGGCGCATATAAACTTTATTAACACTATCCACAGTAATTTATAATTTATTATAATATA
>NW_019390072.1:0-3667 GCF_000671375.1 Centruroides sculpturatus
TCATAAACATTTAATATTTTATAAGTTCAGATCCAATACAACGAATCGAAATTGTAGATGTTAAATAGTAAATTTCATAAATTAATTACGTTTAGACCATGTTTAATTATAATTAATTCGGTTTCATTGTTATGTATATTTTAATTCGTAACTGATTAATTGTGAACACCTGTTTGTGTTTTTTATTAAAAAAACAAAGCAGAAAATACACAAATATTCAATTTCGATAAAGGAAAATATATCAATTTCAATCACATAATATCCACGTGTTAAAAAAGTAATAAATTTTAGCTACGTAAATGTCAATTTTTAAGAAAAGTTGTAAATTTCGCCTGAATAAGTAATCAATTTCTAAAAATAACAACAAAAAAAAGTAATAAAAAAAAATACAATTCTGAACGAATTTATAAATAAATTTCAACTAGAGAAAAATATATTAAAAAGAAATAAAACATTAAAAAGTTATAATGTATTGTTTATATTTGTTACAATAACAAATTATTAAAAAATTATATTTATACGCATTTTATTACTTAATTCTTGACTTTAATATAGAAAGAAAACGTAAAGTAAAAAAAAGGCTGTGTTTTAATAACTTGTTTTATCTCTTGAGTAAGCGAAGTATTATCGAAAATTGACTTAGAAACAGGCGTGATGAGTTTGTAAAGAAAAAAAAAATATGTATATAAAAATGTCAAGAAAAAATTAAACAAAATTTTAATCTAAAATATATTTAGCAGTCAAGTAAAAAGTTGTATTATCCAATTACTCCTGAGAAGATTTTTGCTTTCATCTCATTCTGTAACATTGATCTGTTATACTTTTTTTTTTATAAGACCAAGCCCCAAGACACATCTCAAACTGAATCGTCAAACACTTGTAAAAGAGTTGTATGTAAACTTAACCAAATCACTCCACTAAATCTGCTACTTTATTCTGAAAATTTTCAATTTTAAGAAAACATCAGCATACTTTCTACTAAAGCAAGTTACTACTTATTTATCCTATTTACTTAATCTTTGATGTTATAAAACTCACTCAGAATGAATGTAAAATGGCATATTATATAAGCTTTCCTTTATTGTAATTTTCTTTTTTTGTTTCCTTTGCTGAAATTTTGATAAGAATTGCTAGATAATTTTGTTGTGATTTTTCTAAAAAATGAAATGTTACCTGAATTTTTTATGGAGCATTATTTGTTAAATTCTTGTTTATAGATATTAAATTTAGATGACGACGAGACGAAATTTTAGCTATACACACGAGATTTTATGAGTGTTTTACTTGTATTTTTTTATTCGGGTTAAAGGTCAAATTATATATGCATTAAACATAGTTTTTACGATAACGTGATCGAATCGTATGCTTCTATGTAACGAAATCGATTAATTTTGAAGGAATCACGTGCGTAATCACGTGTTTCTTTCTAAAAAGTTTTGCTTAAATCAAATATATGCTAAATTGTGCACGAAATCTCTGAAACTTCAAGTTATGATTGAACCGTGTTTCTTGTAATTACATACGATCAATTTACATATTTTATCGTACTTAACATGGATCCAATGGCGCCATTTTATACTAAAATGACGAATGATATAATTTTTACAATTTATTATTAACTCTGATAGACTAGGGGAGTAGGCTTCATGCTAACTTAAGATTCAATTTGGCATAAATATGTGTTCGAATCGAGAAAGAGTAACATTTCAGAATACAGAACCGATAAAGTCACGTGAATAGCTTATTAAAAGTGGTGTCACGTGATGTGGAGATGTTTGAAATGCGATTATTTTAAGCTTATTACTACAAAAGTTAATTTAAATCACGTGATTTTTTGAAATCGGACATAATTCTCTTTATATCGAAATCGAATTACACGCTGCCTTTACGACACGACCAACAGGGAGGGAGGGTAATCACGTGCATTTCTTAACAATTTCATGCCAAGACGAGATCGAAATTGTTAAGTATACTAAATTAAATCAGTTAAGGGCAACGATCTTTTGTCAGTAGTTTCTAACATTTACCACAAATTAATTTAAAATTCCAAATGTTTAATTCTACTTAATTTAAATTTGTTTTATTGTTAAGCAAAAGTTTGTCATAGAACTAAACTTTTTACTGTACTTAATTACTAAAATTTAATATACTTTTCTAGATTTTTAATTACATATATACCTTTAATGCATGTGTATACACCTACCTTATACATATACTTGAATATATTTATTTATTTTTATAAGGTTTATAATGGAAACAAAAAGAAAACATTTATTCAACATCTTAAAAACATGTGGATTTTTTTGAAGATGATTTATTAAGATAAAAATATTTGAAAGAAACAAGAGAGGAATATTTTATAATATTTTAAATGATATGAAACATATTTTATCGATTTTACAACAATTCCAAAAGCTTTCTCCAGATATTAATATAAAAAAATGAATAATATTTTAGAAAAAAATATAAAAATTTCTGACCAAAATTGATAACTTGACTGGAAATTTTACACTATAAACCTACTTTATATGGCCTTTTTTTATTCTATACTCACNCCAAAATTGATAACTTGACTGGAAATTTTACACTATAAACCTACTTTATATGGCCTTTTTTTATTCTATACTCACAGTTATTACAAATTTCATACACTCTGTATGCTTTATAATGTATAACAATGGTGAAAAGATGAATGACAGACTGTAATTTTGCTACTTTTTTAGAAAGAAAAATGTGTAGAAACTGTAAAAAAAAAGCTATTGAATTAGTTAAAAAATGATAAAATGTCATATATACAATTTTTATTTATTTATTTATTTTGAATAAATTTCTTTAGACATGAATTTTAATCCTTAACGATATTTAGATTCTAGAAGAGAGATTAAAAATTCTAAACGTAACTTTCAATTTTATTTAAGTATAAGAATGAAATATATTTAAATTTTCCAATACATATCGTTAGCATTTTTTTGTATTATTTTTATCTTCAATTCTAGTCTTTTTTAAAAAAAATAAAAGAAAATATATAAAATTTCTATCGAAAACTTACAGTTTCTAACTTAAAAATTATGGATATCGCTTTAGGAAAATGTACGAAAAGTTTTCTACAAAAGGATTTAAATTTCGTGTAAACAATTTTATAATTAAATTAAGAATTGGAAGTGAAACAGTTAGCAAATTTTAGATTTATAATTGCTCATTTGGCACGTAACTAGTTAAAGAGGAAAAGTGTTTTAAAAATAAAATTAAATTTGTCAATTCCTAAATGTTCAAACAAATTTATAAATTTTGTAACTTACAAAAAGTTTTCAATTTGACGAAAAAATTATAAATTGCTTACGTATTGAAATTTAAAATTCCTATTTTATTTATTTTTAAATTGATGTTGAAACTTAAAAAAAAAAAAAAATTTAACAAATATTGACGTTTTAAAAAATATTGTAAATTTCAAATGCAGTTGTCTATTTATAACAATGTTGCTGATATTTAAATGTTTTGTTTCCCTTTCATGTGTAAATTTCAGATAAAGAAATAGAAAAAAAAACTGTCAGTTTATGGAAAATATATTTCACTTTCCATTCATACCTGATGCATTTTTAGCAGAAATAGATTATAAAATACAAAACACATCAATTACAATAATTTTCAAAAATCTGAAAAAGAAAAA
>NW_019390073.1:0-4360 GCF_000671375.1 Centruroides sculpturatus
TTTTTAACGATCTCTTAACTATTTTATTATTACTTTTTTCAGTACGAACGAAATCCAAGAGATTATTGTGGAACTTTATCATTTATGTGTCCGGAAATTCTCCAGAGGAAGCCTTATGGTAATGACCTGTACTTTCACATCATTATATTCTTACATTTGTATCATATTGTTGGATGTATTAATGAATGTATTGTTTGTAGATTCCTACTGTGACTGGTGGGCGTTCGCCATTGTGTTATTTCAAGCGTTGGTTGGAAGAACTCCTCTAGAGATTTATGTAAAAGAAGCTTTCGATATTGATAATGTGTATTTATTGCCCCGTTACGACCGGATAAGAGGTAATGTATCAAAATTATTAATATAATAATAATAATAATAATATTTGCAATATAAGATAATTATTATTAAAATGCGTTTGCAGCTGCTCTAAATGTGAAGATGTCGTATCCTCCTGCATTATCGGATGATGCCAGACATTTTATTTATGATCTATTGCAAAAGGTAAAATTATACTTAACTGTACTTAACAAATTCATATTTGTCTTTCCCCGTTTTATGCACGAAATGACATTTATTTACGAACCGAAGCATGTAATTCTCTTATGTATCTACATTCGACTTTTCTCTGTTGCCAAAAACAATGAATATATACGGCAAATTTTGTGTTTTCTCTTGTATGAAAGCATTCATTCAATTAATATCGTTAATTGTAATCATATGGTCTTTCTGTGGACTTTCATAAATCTGTTTATAATTAATTCACCGATTATATTCAATAAAATGTTGAAAACTCGTTTCATATCATTAAGTAAATTTTTAATGACGTGCTGCTAATTAGTTTAATAACATTTATCTTATCCGAAATAACACACAGACAAAAACATAATCATTCGAATAGTAAATTTGAATTAATTACTTTTGTTTTCGATCATTTCAGGACCCTTGCAGACGTCCTCTAGAAGTAAATATAAGAGAACACGAGTATTTTCATAAAGTGCCTTGGCCCAAAATTGTATGTTTTATTTTCCAATATCGCATTTGAATGTCACTTTACGAAATAAAACAACTGATTTGTTTTTGTATTTTCAGACTTAGGGTTTTCGGCAGAATAAACTGAAAATGAAGTTCGGATCTTTCTTGAAATCAATGTGGAAGCCGGTTAAGAGGTACGTATTTCTATGCTCATTTAATCAAAGTTCGATTTAGCTGCGTCACTTTTTCGCCTCTCAAATTAGCACTAATTCGAGTGTGGCAGTAAACTAAAATTCCTCAAATATCAACATATAGTATTAAAATCTACACATAAATTTGAGTTCAGAAGTTATGTGATTTGACGAGAATCACATAATTTTCCCGTATTCTTTGGCGCTGTTTGGAATGCGGTATATCGAGATTTGACGGTTTACTCTTCATCCAAACAAGTGTTATATCCAATTCAATAAAGATATAAGTTAAAACTGAAAAACTAAAGATTTTTCAACGGTAAACTAAATTGAAAATCTTACTGATAAACTGAATAGAAATTTTACACTCTCACTTTATAAATACTAAAATTTACACAGTCGATGGTCCAGTTGTACAAACAACACATAATTAAATTACGACATGTACAAGACAAAACGTAGAAGCAGATTAATGCTATTGCGATGTTATATACGTAACTAGGCTTTTAGGGTCTCGGGCATTACATATGTATTATTGTCGATACTCTGTATTGGTCCAAATCTGAAATCCAGTATTGTATTTGGAAAGATCTTAAATCTTACAAAAAATCGTATCGTACGGCTTTACATTGTATACAGTTGTATAAATGTGCCTTATATTTCAATATCTAGCTAAGGCCTCAAATATTATGAAATCGCTAGTGATTTGATGATATATTTACCTAACAAGCGCCCTGTAAAGAAGAGACCTGAAAAGTCATTTTTCGCCTAAAATATTATTTTAATTGCCGATGCATCGAAACACAGTAACCAATATTATCGTGCGACAAGATAGACCTATGTTTCTCTTTTAATACTATGAGAAACTACACTATTTGCTTGTGTTTTACGCGTTTATTACGAAGATAGAAGACATTAACATAAGTAGAAGAAATTTATTTAAGAACCATAATTTTATTTAATCGGTTTATCAATTTATAGCATTTGCTCTCTATGAGACAAAATCCTGGGAATGTACTTGTCTCGTAACACTGCAAAATAACAAAAATGGATGTAAAGATAAGATTTTCAGTTACTCTGTTTAGTGACTTAAATGTTATTACAGGATGGTTGTAAAACGTTGACATTCACAATAACTTATATTTAGTACGCAAGAAATCACACAAGGCAGAAATGTATTTTCAGTTTCTTAATAACAAATAAAGTTATTATTTTAAAAATGATTAAAATTCGTAGATGAAATTCTTAGTAATTTTTATTTTATTTTCACAGATCTTTTGTTTAATGCTTCTCACTGAAATTGACCTTTCATCGATTTTGTCTGTCCAGGATTTGATCTTTACCGATTTTGACTTTCCAAAATTCGACTTTTTATCGATTTTGACTGCCCAGGATTTGACCTTTACCGATTTTGACTTTCCAAATTTTGACCTTTAAAGGATTTTGACTACGTCATTTCAAATATACTCGAACTTGACTACCGGATTGTGTCTATCTTAAATTTGATTCCCGAATTGTTTTCATTCTCGAATTTGACGCATCCTGTTTCTGTCCATTACTTATTGTGTCACTCATTTCGTGTCCATTCCTAATCAACGTCTTCTTTCGATCTGTGTCAATTGCGAACAGAAATTTGCTCTGAATTATGTCGAATCGAAAACATCTAGAAATTAATCTTCGGTATCTTTAATTCTGCAACCTTGTCTAAATACAGTACATTAAATGTCTAATAAACTCAAGAAACGTTAATACAGTAAAGAAAAGACGCATGGAAGCAATATCTCTGGAATAATTTGCGTCTACCGAAATTGTCAAGACAAAGTTTGCTGAATATTCGGAAATTGTACGTGCAATTTTTTATCACGAAAATGTAAATTCAAATAAACGTTGCTAAGTATTATTTATCGTTTTAGGTTACGGATAATGGATTTTTATGTTTAAAAGCGTGTGAAAGTGCGAAGGAATTGATTTACAAAAGGATTTCTTTAAAAGTAAACATAAACCAGTTGAAAAAGAAGGGCAATTTCAATTAATTCAAAACCCCTTCAAGGAGATATTTTCTCGTCTGCATCGGTTTTAAGAATTTAAGAACGTAGATTCAATCGAATTTTATTATATGATGTGAATCGGAAAAGAATCTTTCTGTTTGTAAACATCTTGTTGTCTAATAAATGCTTTTATTTGATTTTTCTTGTGTTGATTTTAATATCACAAAAAATTGTTTTAAAATTTAAATTAAATCTGTTTTTTTAAGTAATCGGTGCCTTTCGTTTGACCACGCTTGCCCAACAAAAAGTTTCGTTTGCCCATGCTTGAAAAAACTTATAGCTTGTCCAGATTTTTGGCTGTTTTACATTACAGCATCGCGTATAAAAATTATTCTTCTAAGTAAGTTGTGGCATTTGGTTGCTTAGATTATAATAAAAATGTATAAAAATAGTTTTGTCTGCAAACATCGAGATTGTAGCGAGCGAATACGACCATGTCGTAGCCTAGTAATTTTGTTCTCTTTTTGTTAAATAACAAAAAAAAAAAAATGTTTTAACGTTCATATTTCATGGTGTTTGACTGACACTAAAATAAACTTATGAAACCATTTTTTTGTGTCTGTCTAAAGATTCTGACAAAAATTTTGCTGTAAAAGCTATAGTCATAGAAATTCATTGACTGGGTGCGTTGTACTTGAACAGTTGTACTTCCTAATGAGACATTTCATAACTGTACGAAATACAGTCTGTGGCATCTTCCTATTATTTTACAAAAATTCTATATTCTATTTGTTATTATATTTTAAATGCTAATTCATGATAATTATATATCATGAAGTTTCAATAGAAAAACTGTTATTATAGAATCGATAAGATTTCATGATAGTTTCATGAACATACGATGAATTACGTTATATATTTAAACAATTTTATAAATCTTTAAATCAACTAAATAACAATCTATACTAATTTAATAAAGAGGTAATGTTTGTATGTTAGTTTGGATGTAGCGGGTAATCTCCAAAACTACTCATCCGATTTTAAAAATTTTTTCACCAATATTTAGAATGGAACTTCAGGATGGACATAGGCTGTATATTATTCCGTTAAACATGGGGGATAGACAGTTCTTTAAGGTAAGCCTTCCCCGTAAGGCTTACCGTAAAGAACTCTGCTTCTATTTATACTATTTTAGATGCGGTTTTTTGC
>NW_019390073.1:5102-6467 GCF_000671375.1 Centruroides sculpturatus
AAACTCGCAGATTCAAAGCAGGAACACGACCGTTTTGATAAAGCCAAATATTATATTGACAAGTACAAAATTACTAAAGAAATTGGTCGTGGAAGTTTTGGGACTATTTATTTGGCTAAGACCAAATATTCTAGAAAGAAAAAGGCTTTAAAAATCATAAAGAAAAAAGTGTCTTCTCCTAATCAGGTATTTTTTAAAAAAATTATCAATATTAAGGGGATTAAGAACAATTTCCGGAATATACACAATAATCACTAGATATAGGGGAGATCGGGGCAAGATCGGCATGTTAAGCTTTACTTAAATTTTGTGTAATAAATACTGCTGTAAACTGAAAAAAAAAACTTTGCATATTGTCTATTGGAATGTTACCTTACTATAGAACTGGTTAAAATCAGTTTGGAAATAAAAATAATTAAAATAATTACAACTTTACAAGAAGAGAGAAATTGACGAAGTTGCCCCGGGTATAGGGNGTTTGTGAAAGACACTATCTGCGTGCCATCATTGCCTAGGAACTTGCAAAAACCGCAAATTTGAATTATGAGTTCTTTATGAAGAATTTTGGAAAAAAATTGACTGTCGGCTGTACTACGTTTTACTACACGATGTGCAGATACTAAATGTAAGGTCTCATTTTGTTTTGTTTAGTAGCGGCGCCGTTGTCGCCGCAGATCGCCATGTTTGAAAGTCCATATCTTTGTCTGTTCTAGCCGATAAGCTTAAAATATTAAATCACTTATTTAATAGTTGTGTTATGTTCGTTTTTTTGAATAACGTTCGCCCTCATCATACCGAAACCTTGTATGGCGCAATCGACAATGAAAACAACATTTTATTAACAAATTGTTAATAACAAGATTTTAGAACTTCGAAATAGATATATTTAATTGTGATTTTATCACAATTGAATAATTAATTAAGAATAAACTATATAAGTTTATATTAAGAGCACGAGCAGATTTTTAAAAATACAAAGTTCATTGAAATTATAAACACTTCATATTGGCAGTATTTAACAGTAAAATAAGATGAAAAGACATTTATCGAACGATTAAGGGAGACGATTCCAATCCGAAGTAAAACCCCAATATTTCTAAAAAACGGTCTGTCCTGCATATGAAGAATGCAGTCTCCCATTACTTTGCCCCATTGCGGGTCTAGCCGCACCCACAATGAACTTCAAAAAAAGGCCTTCTTAAAGCATATAAGAAAAATATAAAATTTATTAATATGGCGTCATTACAATAAATTTTTCAACAATAGTTTCGAGTTGAATTGTCGAGTTGCTATTGTTGAGAGTAATGTTTCGCTGCGCCGAAAAACTTGTGTCGCGAATTTCGAGAAATAGAATGAAGAAGAAAA
>NW_019390074.1:0-3674 GCF_000671375.1 Centruroides sculpturatus
TTGCCATCTTTCTGTTAGTAGCATGATTCCACGTTCATAAAAGTTTTGATGTTTGCTTACAAAAAAACTGATCCAAGTGATTTTTGACATCCTCATTTGTTTTATCGTTTAAAAAATTTTGTAAAGACCTGAACAAGTAATAATCCGAGGGTGCCAGATCTGGTGAACATGGTGGGTGTTGTATCACATCCCGTCTAAGTTGTAACAGTTTCTGACGAGTTACCAAACTTGTGTGAGATTTGGCATTATCATTGTGAAACACTATACTATTTCTGTTGATCAATTCTGGCCTTTTCTGTTTGATGGTATCACTCAATTTGTCCATTTGGTGGCAATACACTTTCAAATGATTTGTGGAATTGTCTGGTAGATGCTCAAAAAAAAAAAAAATCCCTTAAAATCCAACTAAAGAGAGCATCTCTTTCTTTAAGAACATGTGGAACCTATATATCGANTTAAATTCGTTTTTCTTACAATTATTGTTTTTGGAATAATTTTTTTAAATGTAATTAAATGACATTGTTAATAAACACCAAAAATTCCACTAATTTTTTTTTATTGATCTTGGAATAAAGAAGATTCAACATTCGATTCAACTTCAGTCGAATGTTGTCTATGTTTTTCTTTCGTTCTCAAAGAAGCCAAAAAAAAAAAAAAAAATAATTGCACAGAATCAAACAAAATTTTTTAAAGTCTTGAAATGTCAGCTGTCAATATATCAATATATAATGATGATATAGTTTTAAATTAAACTGGTGGGTAAAAATACAACTAATTCCTCTGGTTGTAAAAAAAACAAAATTACTTTCCAAATGACCCAATATATATAAGCAATGAATAGTTCACACAGATCACTGTATGTTACAAATATATACTATAACTTGACTAAATCCTATTTCTAAAATGTATCTAGCTCTTGGGGTATTTTGAGGCTAGAGTTTATTTCCTTGCCACAGGAGACGAGGGGATAAAAATTGAAAAAGTACCTTATTACTTGTTTATTTTTAGAACCATTTATTGACTATATTTGAGAGTTACAGCTATGACATTTGAAATAACTACTATTTTCATAGTTAACCTGATTCAGCAACTTCTAATTTGGTTATGTTGTCAATGTCTATTTTGATAATTATAGGAATCAGATTCTTATCAAGTGTTGTCTTGTCCAAATTCAACATCTCCAATTTTCCTAATTACCCTTTGGTTTATAAGCTCTTGACTTATGAATTCAATTGTGGCTTTTCTACACTCAATTTTTGACAATATTTAAACTTTTATTTCTAAATATATTCCCACAAACCTTTCTTAGAATTAGAACATTCTGTCCAATTCTAGATAGTTTGAGCAGGTAGAATTTTAGCTAAATTTTTTACCTGTCACTAGTCTTTTAATACATTATCTTATATTGATACTTTCCATACTTTAATATGTATTCCATACTTTTCGACTTGGGATTTATTTAAATCATGGGTTTAATTGATATATGGCATGCCACAAATATCTTTTTAGTTAAATAAATCATAATTCCAGACATATTTTGGAAATAAATAGTGCTGGTCAAAATTTATATTTATTTCACAAATTCTAATGAGTAATTTTAGTTATTGCCTTAAAAATATTTAATATTTTCTTGTTTAATTTTCAGGTGATGGATCAAGCCATGTTAGTTGGTGCTCCTGTAATTGGATTAAATGATTCTGGAGGAGCAAGAATTCAAGAAGGGGTAGAATCCCTTGCTGGTTATGCTGATATCTTTCTTCGTAATGTTGTGTCTTCTGGCGTCATTCCTCAAATATCCGTAATTATGGGACCTTGTGCTGGTGGAGCTGTATATTCTCCTGCATTAACTGACTTTGTTTTTATGGTCAAAGTAAGTTAAAAGTCTTTCAATTTGGATGAGAGATTAATAGCAAGACAATTGTAAATTGTAATTTTATTTTTCCTTTATCCTTCTCCTTCTAGGTTAGTATCTGATGATAATGATTTCTATTCTTTATCTAATGCTTGGAAGTTTCTGTTCATGCAGTCTTTTATGTAATATTTTTTTTAGTTAATTTTTAAATTTTGCTTATGTTTTTCTAACTTTATATATGATAATTAAAAATATTAAAAAATTGAAGCAAAAAATGTTTTCAATCTTTAACATCCAGCAAAAATATTTTTGATGGATCCTGTTTCAATCCTTAAATATTGATTGATAATTTATTTTTAGTATTTTTTAAATTTTATACTTGAAATGTATAATAATTTAATTTACAAAATATATTGTTTACTCACTGAGTATATTTCTAACATGTTTTATACATCATTAGATTTTAAATATTTATTATACTAGTGCATGTATTTTTTTCATATTTCTCTACATTTAAATTATATATTGTTTTTTTTAGGATACATCTTATTTATTTATTACTGGACCAGATGTTGTTAAGGTAAATAAATTATATTATGTCAATTCTATTTTAAACAATAACTTTAATTGGATGTACATTTATAAAAATTACTGAAAATTAACTTTCATCTTAGATAAATATATTTATTTATTAATCAAAATAATTTCTCATTAGTTGAATTTTACAAAAATTAACATATTTGTCTTTAATTTAAATGTACATTTGTTTCTTTTTTTTTGTACCATTTTTATTGATTTTATATAAAAACTTGTGAATTAACATATTGACGACAAAACAAATATTAATTCATATGCCTTTGTGTCCTTATTTTATTCAATTTATTTTATAAATGTCTACTAGGACTTATCTTATTATTAGGACTTACTGTACTGGTGTTCTGTTTCTACAAATCAAGGAATGTTTTTTCTGAATAAGTTTTCCTTGATTTGTAGAAACAGAACACCAGTACAATAAGTCCTAATAATAAGATAAGTCCTAGTAGGCATTTATAAAATAAATTGTAAACAAATATTATCTTTATGTGCATTGAAAATCCAACAAATTATTAAGAAAAATGATCATAAAATAAATTACTGGAGTAAAATAAAAATTTGATTATTGTGAATATTGGTTCTCTTTGTTTTACTGCTTGAAATTCTATTTATTTCTTGTTGATGGATTACTATTGTTAAATTATTACTTTTTAAAATCTTTAATAAACATTTCAATCACTTAAGCTTATCTTTCAATTTAAATACAATTTAGTTATGTTTTTATCAAAAATATTCACACATAGGCTGTCACCAATGAAGATGTAACTCAGGAAGAACTTGGAGGAGCCAAAACACACACAACAATATCAGGTAAAGTGGTACTAATTTAGTATTACTTTTGCCATAAAATGTATGTATATAAAGATTGTTCAGAAGTTAGTTGAAATGTTTGTTTCATTTCATCTTGTATGTGATTCTGTGAGTTTTGAAGATCATGATGATTTTTAACTGCAGATTGCAAACACTCTAGCATAAGTCGGCAATTACAGTTGTAATCATCACAATAAAACCAGTTTGTCAAATATTACATCTGAAATTCATTCTTTATGTAACATTATAAATTTTTGTTTGCATTTTTTAAAACAAATTGTTCTGTTTATTTACCATGCAGTATTGTAAATATAATGTTTACAGTACTGCATGCAGACTATGCATGTTAATGCATACAAGTCAACTGTTTGGTGATCAGTAAGTCATATACAGTGGGTGATCTGTTAACGAACATAAT
>NW_019390075.1:0-848 GCF_000671375.1 Centruroides sculpturatus
AATTCTGCCAGCCCTTTTCTACAAACAAATATTATATTTTTAATTGTGTTGGGATTGTCACCTGTGGACATTTTAAACTGTTTTACATATTTGTGTAGAGGCATAGCCTCTAAAGAAAGGTTGTCTCTGCAATGGGAATAGTTGTTCCTGGTGATTAGACATGGCAAGAAAAACTGGACTCGTATCCAGATGTTTTACTTTTTATTAAACTGTATAATTGTGTTAATAGTATATTGGAATTGTATCTCACAAAAGAAATTCAAAACTGTACATAGTAATAAAGTTCAAACCTTATATATCTCCAGCAAGCAGAATTAATTAGCAAAAGTTTTTGGTTTATAAAATGTAAGGATGGACTTTATAAGGTGTGGACTTTATTACTATGTACATTCTTAGATAACAATTTACCAGCCGTAATCTTGAAATAAAACTGTATATAATTTTATGTAAAGTAAATCATAAAATGTGCTTTAATAAATAAATGAATATCCATCATTGAAAATTATTTGTGAATTTTTGTACAAAATAATGTTACAAAAACAAATTTATGACTATAAAGCTGAAAAAGTATGAATTTAGTTGTACTTAAATAGTCTTTGAAATTGTTGCCTTTTATTTGAAATAATCTTGTAAGTTACTAGAGTGTTTAATCAATAGAGAGGTTGAGGCGCACGTTTTAAACGTGTAAACGTGTACGTGTGACGTTCGGCGCCGCTTTCCCGTAAGCCTAAAAGTTTGACAATGGTGTTTGGATAGTCGGTGGAATCACGCTCGACATTCCAAACACCATCGTCAAACTTTTAGGCTTACGGGAAAGCGGCGCCGAACGTCACACGTACACGTTTACA
>NW_019390075.1:1063-3787 GCF_000671375.1 Centruroides sculpturatus
GCGCACGTTTTAAACGTGTAAACGTGTACGTGTGACGTTCGGCGCCGCTTTCCCGTAAGCCTAAAAGTTTGACAATGGTGTTTGGATAGTCGGTGGAATCACGCTCGACATTCCAAACACCATCGTCAAACTTTTAGGCTTACGGGAAAGCGGCGCCGAACGTCACACGTACACGTTTACACGTTTAAAACGTGCGCCTCAACCTCTCTAATAGTTTTATCTTCTACTAGATTTTTTCTCCTCTAATGAAATTAAAACTAGTTATATTTTGTTAAACTTAATATTTTAATAATCTTAATAATTGTACTTTTTACATTATAAAGTGCAGAAAGTCCAGTACTAGAAAGTAGCTAGTTCTAATAAAAGTTTTTGTTTTTAAAAATTCTGGTCTTTTGTTCTGCATAATTAGAACATATTCCAATACATTGGTCACTTGAATTAGAATAAAATATATTCTAGTAATATGTATGCAAAACAATACTTCTTTACACTAAACCGAGAATCCAACCTAAAAGAATTCCTTTCAGACTTAATTTAAATCTTGATTTAATTTGACTTGATTCAGACTTAATTTAAATGTCAAATTAGACTTAATTTAAATCTTTATATAAATATAATAATTTCATAACTTATAATGCTATTATTATACAGTAGTTTGTAAATTTGAATTAAGATTAAATGGCTGAAAAGATTTATAGCAAACGACTGCAGTAACTTTTTAATTGAAAATATGAGATGCAATCAAAAAGAAACTAGATTTGATCTATAAAGATTCTAATACTTCTATACTTTTAATACTAATTTAAATCTAGCTATCATCACCTTCATTTTAGTAGTAGTCTCTGCATTTATTTGGCAATTTGCTTCTGCCAAGCCTCAAACATTCCTTGAAAATAATTGTTTCAAAAATACCAAAGCACCTATTGTGATTTGGACTGAATTTCCTTGACCATATCAAAATGCCATCTCTTAAGCTTCAAGAATGGAGATCAAGAATGAAATTGAAATCCTAAATCTAGCAAGTAAGGAGGGTGGGAAGACTGTTATGTTGTGTTATGCCCTTAGATACTTGACTATCAGCCTGCCAAGAGGCAGATTGACAGCCATGTAGCTAAGAAGTGCATGATCTTTCATGGCAAAAAGACTGTACTTTATGCTATCACTAAACAGCATGAACAATTCTGCTTCTTTTTGATTGCAACGTACATATAAAACAAAATCTTCTGTCATAGTCAGCTCCATCTGCAATATGAAAAAACATACACAAAAGATAAAAGTTTAAGGAGTCTGAAAATTTAATAAAATAAAACATTTCTTCAGACTAAATTTGTCTGATCATCAGGCTGACAACAAAAGCATCAATATTTATAAACAAAAAATGTGCTACACTTTTAAAAACTTAATAAAATAAATTAAAAATGAACAAAAACAATAAATATATATTATTAATTAATTATTCTACTGAGATTCAGAGCATAAGTAATTCTCTTATTTCTTTCATGATTCATACACCAAAAAGCTTTTTGGTGCAATATTCGATGCCAAATTTCAATTGCCTGGAATCACAGTGACTAAATTAACAATGCAAGTATTTGTAATATAATTTACTCATACTGTATTATATTATAAATACTTGCATTGTTAATTTAGTCACTGTGATTACAGACAATTGAAATTTGACATGGACTATTGCAGCAAAAAATTTTTTAGTTTATGAATCATGAAAGAAATAAGAATTATTAATTAATATGTATATATAGTAATTTTTTGTTTTAAAAATAAAATAAAACTTCATTTATTTATTTAATTTTTTTGATCATAAAATGTATTATTAATAATAATAATAATAATAATAATAATTTTATATTATCTCAATATCCCATTTTATATTCTTTCAAATTTAGAAGATCATATATTTAGCTTGTACAGTAAGTATATATATTCTTGAAATATTATATAGTACAAACTTTAGCAGCTCTATATAAAAAAATTTTAAATTTGGAAAAATATTAAGATATGATTTTTATAGTATAAAACTTATAATCAAAATTCAAATTTTAATCAACTTAAATCTAATTTCAACCATATTACCATGCTATTTTCAGATCAAATTCATTAGTTTATTCTTAATACAATGGTGTCTTTACTTATGAGTTTAATTTGTTCAGTGACAAAACTCTTAACTCAAATTACTTGCGTGTCAAATCAATTCCTCCCATTGAAATGCTATTAATCCATTCCAGACTCTCCAAAACACGCAATCTTTTTGTTATGTTTTTAAATAACAAATATTGTATAAGAACACAATAAAATGTACTGCAATAAACTGGTTTTGCAGATGTTGTGGCATTCGCCACATAGATAAAGAAAGAAAAGATGGAAAATTTGAGAAATGAGTGACGGTAACGCTACACAACATGAAAGTGAACTAATGCCTAAAAACTTGATTACATGTTTTTCTATAAGCTAGCCTGTCAGACATTGGAAGAGTAACAAAAATGACAAAATTACAGCAGTTTTCCATCTTCTTTTTCTTAATATGTGGTTTGTTGCACCAACTAGCAGTGGGGTATCTGAAGCTGGTTTGTAACTAGGGTTTCTCATTTCCCGGGAAATTTGCCTCCAGCGGGATTACGGGACAAATTATTTCTTTTCCCGGGATCCCGGGAAATTCCGGGATGAGATAGTAAAATAGAATTTTATATGAATAAAAAAGATCATACA
>NW_019390076.1:0-3666 GCF_000671375.1 Centruroides sculpturatus
AATATATAATATTTTGAAATATTTTATAGGTGATGCAGACAATCAACCTTACATGAAAATTGCCGGTCGTCAGTGTTGTACCGAACATGGCAAAAAAGTCACATATGGAATTATATTAACTACAGTTATAGCTACGGCATGGGTAGGGACCGTACACTTGCTCAAAATTACATACACCACACAACCCAATGTCAAAAATGCTGTGAAAAACACCACAGAGAATCAGAGAATGACAACCGTGTCACCATCTACAGGCACTATCACATACAGTGCTCCATTTTTTACGACATGGTTCTGCAGCATGTGGAACTGCATGTTTTTCCCAATTTTCTTAAGTTTAAGACCCTGTTCTTCGTCTGAAAAGACCACAGTTAAAAAAATTTTAATGTAAATATATTATTAAAAATTATTTCGAAAAAGATTTTATTGATTATAATATATTAAATCGCATTTTTTTATTTTATTTTTAGAGAAAGCATACAGAATTTTCAAGAAAAGAATTTTACTTTGCTTCAGTTTTTCGGTAGATGTTGTCTTTTTAGCCTTCTTTGGGTCATATCAAATTATATGATTGTACATTCTTTGAAAATTTTGGGAACGACGGAAGTTATGGCTTTATTTTCTTCAAACGTTTGCTTTGTTTATTTATTATCCTGGGTTATTCTACACGAAAAATTCGTAGGAATTCGTGTAAGTATTTAAAATTTCCTATAAAATTCTCATAAAAATTCATTTAAATATATTATTTATATTAATTATTAATTGTTATTATTAAGTAAACATAATAAAAATGATATTTTAAAGTAATTAACTAAGCGTAAGCTCTATCTGTATGGATAATTAATTAGTATAAATTGTTATCTTATGCTAATTAAATTATTAAAGTTTATTATATCCGAAAAGATGTCAACATGTGGTTATAAGCAAAATCCAACTTTGTATTGATTAATTCTGTGAAGTAAGCTCGAGTTCAAAGACACTACACCTATTCTTTGAACTCTGTGTTTACGGATAGTATATCAATATTTTTCTAATTATATTTAACCAAATTTTTTTTATTTAAAAAATAATTAAATAAATATACTTAAAAAAAGAATTTTTCTATCGATTTTTCTCATGTTTTAGCATTGTTATATCTTCAATATTTATAATATAAAAGATGCATTTGAAGTATACATATATTATCCTGTTTGCTTTAGACTACGCAGAATCAAAAATATATTTATTCAGTAAATATTTTGACGTATTTTTTCTTCTATTCAAAATGCTCTTACAGTCTGAAATTTTAATGTTGTGGGATTTACGAATGTCGAATATAAGCAGTNTTAAATACCATTAAATTTATAAAATAATTTATTTAGCTATAAAATTTTTACGCGATAATCTATTAAAATTGTAGAATTAAATAATTTTTTAAGAAAATAACGAAGAGTTTCATATAAATAATTTATTTCACTGATGTTTCTGAAGTTTGTAACAGCCAGAATCTACTAAAATAAAATAGAATATTAATGAAAATGAAAAGATTTTCTGGTATATTTGAGATGTATTTAATTTCAGATAGAAGCAATAAATATATTTCTATTTAAGAAATAATTTAAGACGAAATTCTGTTAGAAATTTTAACAACGATGCCGAAGGGACGAATGTTCTTGGTAAAAATAAGTTCTAGTAAATGTCCCTGAGGGAAAGCCATCTCTTCAGGCGCCATGCAGGTCGAGAGCATTGAGGACAGATGCACTTAATCATAATGTCATAGAATAGCATTTTGTAGCTGATTCAGATGCTACTTGTACAAGACAGATTTATGCGAATTTCGGAGAAAAATCGCTGATAAAAAATACGAGATTTTAATTTATAAATCTTGTTTTTAATTTATTAAAATTTACATTTAAATGTTATAAATAAGCTGAAAAAGTTTTACGTTGTAAAGCATATATTTAGCTATCAGTTTTATAATTTTTTAGTAAAATAGTATACAATATATTTTGATGTATCGTTCTCTTAAATAGCGCAACACTCGATTTAGTGCCAAGTTTAAAGGCAAACAAATGGCGACGCTAAATAGGGGTTTGAATGTTAATTGTTAGATGATTTAGCTAAAATCATCTCCTAATCACCTCAAAATTATTATAATTTTAATAACTTATTTTAAAAATTAATTATAGAAAGTATATATATATAGGCTATATATAATTAAAAAATTAGATTTTGTTAAAATTTATCGAATTCTCAATGCGTATTCGTTTAACATTAAAACGGAATTTAGAAATTATTAAAAAAATTCTAATATTTCTAAATTTCAAGAATTTCCTATTAATCATTGAACTGTGGCACGCCCTCTTAACAAGTGATTGTCATGTATATGAGTTTTAATGAATGGTAATATAGGAAAAAACTTAGTTGAATCTTTCTCAATGATATAAATCGGCCATTTTCATAGAATACGACTTTCAGGTTCATCGACTTTTATTATGGAAGAAAAAGAGGAGATGAAACGTAAAAACCGATTGGTAAAGGAAATCGTATTTGAATGGATGCCATTTGATGTGATCAAGACGGATGAGAAAGTGGCTTAGAAACAATTCAACCGATTTGTTAATTAGTTAGAGGGGTCAGAGGTTCTGTATTGATTAAAATTTTGGTTTAATTAGGCTGCAATTTGAAAAAAAATTTATCTGTCTGTCCTTCCTTAATCTCGAGAATTGTGTTATATAAATAAAAGCAGAGACCAGATATGGAAAGCTTCGGGGTAGGAGGGCCCAATTAACTATGTACAAACTACCGGTCTGAACCGGAAGTCATGTGATTTCGATTCAAAAATTTTCCCCAGAATGGAGTTATGTAAATGACCAGTTTTTCCTATAAAATCTTCGAGTGATATTTATAAATATTGATACAATGAATTTTATCTCGAGATACGAAATATTCGTATATAGTTTGCATGATATTGTATAATATTCTACTTCCTACAGCTTAATTTTATATTCGAGTTCTCATTGCTCATAATTTCTGGAATTGACTAACGTGAATCACGTCATATTATCATAAATATTAATTTTTCTTTTTGGAAATTGCGTGACGTACACTTGTAAACTTGTTGTTGTTGTTTTGAGTCCTTTTACTTTATTTTATATAATATTAAAAATTATGATAATGATAATAACTGTCACGTTTTTATATAATTTTTTTTTAATTTATAGTTTTTTACTGAAGATTTATTATATAATTCTTTAGATCGTTGCGGTTATAATATGCAACACAGGTATAGCTCTATTAGCATATATGGATGGTGCATCCAGATCCGTTACATTAGGAGGAGTCGTTTTGGCATCAGCAGCAGCTGCTGGATCAGCTGTATATAAAGTAAGAATGTATTGATTTTAATAACATTTTTAAAATGACGTACGAAACACATAAACCTACATATTAAAAAATACTTTTAACACACATTGAGGGTATAATTGTACAGTTTCAAAGAGTAAATCCATGTAATTCCTACCAAACTAATTAATAGGTTATACAACGCATTCGAAATCAGTAGCTTTATATTAGCTGTGAACATGAGAGCCTGCAGAAAATTTTCCAGGAGGAAACAAATAATTACGTCAATAAATTTTATTTAGTTATTTAATTATTTGGATTTTTTTTCACAAATATATTATA
>NW_019390077.1:0-3650 GCF_000671375.1 Centruroides sculpturatus
CCGGTATTTTAATTTTCATTTACCGAATTACCGGTAAATGAAAAAGTCGGTAAATTTACAATCCCTAATTCATATAATACTATGTGCTGATATTGTTTTTATACTGTTTAATACTGTATTTAACCGTACCAATCTCCAATTTGAGAGGTTAAATATAAAACTTTTGTACGAAGAAATGATCACTACACAAGAAAAATAATTGAAACATAACAAGTTCAATTATTTTAATTGTAATATAAGCTTCTAGCACATTCATAAAAAATAGCATTTAAAAAAAATAGTTCTGCATACTAGTTTAACATCATTAGAATAAACAAACTTTTATCTTAAAACATCTAAAAATATGCCTAGAAAAACTGCATGCCAATATTCTATACCCATATTTTTCAAACTGTGGTACGCGTACTAATACTAGTACGCCTACAAATACCAGGTGGTACACTAGACTTGGCTCGATCTGGCAAAATCATAACTTGCTGTAAATGTGAGTTGTCTCACTCATTAATTTTTACACAGGAAAACGGTAAAAATTGAAGTTGGTAGTGTCACTGCAAATGCAAGGATCCCAGTCGGGCGCATCTCGGGCGCATCTCTCTTTCATTGCAGTCGGGCGCATCTCTCTTTCCATTCATATCAACGTGATGTGATTGTCCAGTGAGAAGCAGAAACCAAGGTCAGACCTGTAATACTTTCTCAGTCAGACGCGATTCCCACTGTCACTATTTCAGGTTTGGCTGCTTTCTGTCAAATTGAGCCTCAAATTTTTTATTTGGCGGATAAAAATATTATCTCTTTGGTTACTTTTTGGACTACCAAATTTTTTGTCTATATTTTCAGTTATTTTTACTACTGACTAATTTTTAAAAATTTGCAATTATTTTTAATATATATTAATACATTGTGAAAAAGTAAAAATTTTTTCATTGAACACTTGCTTACTAAGTTATCATAACGAAACTCGTATATTTTGGCAGTTTTATTTGACTGAGAGAACCAGGTAGGAAAGGGAGCGCCCTTCTGCATTTAAAATTCAGCCTTAACGAACACCGAAAGAATCACTCACGCCATTTTTGGTAACAACAAAAAAGGGATTTATAGACGAGTAAACAAATTTGTTATGTCCTTCTAATCCGACATTTACAAGAAGTCATAAACCATTCAGAAAACAATTTTAACTCACGAAATTAATTGTCGAGAGGATATGTCTTTTGAACTTCGAGATAAAGTATATCTTTTCCTCAAAGATAAGACACCTCTTGCAGAAAAGTTCGAAAACGTATCGTGGTTTCTCGCCTTGCATACCTTGCGGATATACTCAGGAAACTAAACGAACTGAATCTGTCTTTGCAAGGATATGGATACAACAATTTTACAATGGAAGAAAAAGTTTCGGCATTTCACAAGAAACTTTTTCTGGCAGAATCATATTATACATAGAACTCTAGACGCGTTTCATATTTTGTCCGAATTTCTTGAACTGAATTCAATCACTGTCACTTATAGGAAGGAAATACAAGCTGTTATTGTGGAACATTTGCAGATGCTGCCCTCTGAGTATTTGTCGTACTTCCCTTTCTTATATAAGGGAAGTGACCGAAGGGAAGGAAGTCTTATATAAGGGAAGGGAGTCGCTAGGTTATGTCGCCATTTGTGATGGAGAATATGGTGCAATCCAGCAGCAAGAAACGCTGATAGACATGGCATAAGATCATCATATGCAAAAACTTTACCAAGAAAAATCACTAACACAATTATGGAGTGAAACTAAAAAACACGTATTCTTCCGTTTCAAGCAAAGCATTTACATCTCTTCTTTCAGTTGGATCATCATACTTGTGTGGGAAAGCATTTTTCACCATAGCTAATATAAAGACTAAAACCCAGGAGTTGCCTTGATCTTGAACCGAATTTAATCGTATCTGTGAACACCTTTTCACCAAGAATGTAGGCCTTAAAGTCGAATAAACAGGCACACGTTTTCCACTAAAATTGGCTAGCTGGGAAGTTATATTTCAGCTGAAAATATTAGAAAAGTGTAAAAACCCTATTTTACACAATTTCTATTTCATAGAAAATCAGCATAAAGATACAAACTTCTTCACGTAGAGATAATCATAAGCCGAATAAGGCTTTATTGAAATTCGAATTAAAAATAATTAAAGTATTAAATGTTTTCAAATTATTGTTTAGAAATAAAATCAAATCTATTACTCAATAGACTATTTGGAGTTCAAATCGAGATTTCAAATAAACTTTACATGTGCTATTTTCTAGTCGTTTTCAAAATGTTTGCTTCATGATATGATAGGTTGTCTATTGAATATTTGTTTTTCTTATTTGACAAGTCTTCAATTAAATTTTCTACATCATCTTCTAAAATATTTATATTAGAATCTCTATTCACTATCTGATGAATCTAATAATAATAATGTTTCGATGAGTCATATAATATTTTAATGAGCCAGCATCCTAGATTTTGATTGTTTGACGGGAAATTGTTTTAAATGTAAATTCTAAATTGATTTGTTACATTTTTCTATGCAATTCTAGCATAAAATATTGAAATCTGCAGTATCACTAAAAGATAAATTCTTAAAAGAACCACATTTCTTATTTAGAGATATAGTTTCTATATGCATTCAGAATCGATTACAGTGTTTCGTTTCACAATATGTTAAAATTAATTGCAATTCCAAATCAAAACTTTATTTTCGGTTCGTTAATTAAACTAAAATTAAACAAAAGCTTAGCTTTTAATTACTATTTTGTAAATGTTTTCATATTCTTTCATTTATATACAGAATCTGTATGTGAATGGGAATTTATTTTAGTAATCAATTATTACAGGAAACGTAATAATTCTTAATTAAGATTTTCGTCCAGGTAAAAATATCTCGTATTGTTACATTTAAATATAAAACAATTTTACAGTATACATAAATTTATATATTAAAGTTAAGATGTGATGTATTTTATGGTTCATTAAAGTTAACTTTAGGAACTATAGATAATTAAATACATATAGTTCTAGATGTGAGTAAAAAGCAAACGAACTAGAAGTTACTCTAACATTAAATTCATAAAATAATGAAATTTAGTCCATTATGTGATTTTTTTTAATAATTGTGAATCGTTAGTTGCTCAGTTAATATTAAATTTTGGTTAAGTAAAAACCTGTTCAATAGATTTAAATGTGAATGTGAATTTTAGTTTATTACGATAGACTGAAATTCAAAATAAAAGTTACTACATAAATATTTTTCCAATTTTCAAAAAATCGAATATCAGAATAAAGAAGAAAAAAGGTATAAAATCATCAATTGCAACTATTTACGCAACATACATCAATGTTCGAGAAAGGACTACTAATCACTAACACTGATGCAATAGTCGTATAAAAAATTCATCAACACCGGGTAAGGATTACCAATCACCAGTTGTCCTTGGCGCTGTTGAATTTTCTTCCGTGATCTTGTCTAATCTCTGTCCTTCATCTTGTATCCTATTTATTTGCAGCGTGAATGGAAACTATTGGAGATTTTTCTTTTTCGACGAGTAAAACTTTCTGAAATATTCTGATAATCGATCATTTGTTTATTTACGAGAAACAAAAGCGATGTAATCGTGTCGTCCATGATGATAGAAAATGA
>NW_019390078.1:0-3688 GCF_000671375.1 Centruroides sculpturatus
AAAGTCTCCCTGTCTCTTTCAATAGGCGGATATTTAGTTGTAGATAAGAAGATTGTTTTCAAGGTTGCTTTTTCCTTTAGTATTATTTTCTAGAAGTTTCTCTAAACAGATTTGATAATGATTTTGCTTTATATTTCAGATGGCAAGTACACTACATTCTATTTTCTCCGGTTTCTTAAAACTGAAAACCGTTTCAAATAAGAAAGACAACTGTGAACAGATTTATAAATTCAATCACACGAAGACAACTTAAACCTTTGCTACTGAACAATTTCCTATTAAAATATAGTTGTTTCCCGTGCAATACGGAACTTTTAGAAGACGGTTTCGTTCTAACATAATTTGAGAATGTTGAAATTCGATAGTTTTTATTTAAGTAAGAATGCGTGTTAGCTTGAATTTGTGTGCAGTTTTAGAATATTCTATTTTCTTATTTGATTTTTGTTAGATTTAATGAAAACTCACAGTACAGATTTTTCCTTCCTTGTTTTAACTTTTCTATTAATTATTTAGCTGTTTTTGTCGTTGCTTTCGGATTAAAGCCGTTAAGATCTTTTATGTGTTTTATTTTTATAGTCTAATATTCGTATTTAGTAATGTTTATATATATATATATATATTTCAAATTTAAATATACAGCATTTAATTATATAGCTTAGATTTATAAAGTTTTCACTGAAGTCTCCTGTATATGTTCGCCTAGCTTAATACAATTCCTATATGTTTTTTGTTCCTGCAATCTTCTATTGTAATTAGTCTAATTTTGAATTTTATTTTCACCTCAATTATTTACCATTTTATAATTATAATTGTTATAAAACTAAGTTTATTTGCTTTATCGGTACCAAAACGCCAAAAAATTAAAAGCGAAAATGTGGAACTGGCTCTGAATTCAGTTTTGAATGACTTGCTTCTACAAGCAGCTGTTAAACAATTAGAGATTGTCCTTTCGATGATTCGATTTCGGCTACAGAACCATGAATACATGAAAACACTTCCTCCATCACCGACTGTTGATGTAGAGGAACTACAATAAGTAAAGAAGATCAACGCAGGTGTGAGAAAAGGCTCTTTACTCAAAGCATGGCGTTCTAGAGGCCTATAATAATTTAAGGATCACAATCTTTGCAACAATTTTTTAAAATTAATCTTTTATCGAATAGTTGGAATATATCCTCCCATAAAAACATGCGAATCAACAAATCTGGTCTGATTCAATAACGCAAGACAATAACCTACTTATGGTGTTCATAAATCAGATTGTGATCAATTTATTTGGAAATGCAAGCAGTCTTTGAAAAAATGGCTTTGCTGTTGAACTTTAGCTCATTTGCGTGTTCTGTTTTTATACAAAAATGTTTCATTTTTGACTCATTTTTGGAACTTAAACTTTTCAAAACTTATCGAAAATAATCTTCAGCACAATCAAATTTAATCATTTTCCACACTGTAGAAGACAATTAATAATTTTAGTGTCAATAAATAATGAGGTAGAACTATTGACTATGTATTTTATACTGAAAACGTAAAAAAATTGCACTTAGCTAACAGCTTTTAATATAGTTAATAGCAATCACCTATGTTACATAAGTAAAGATTAACTACAGTTTCGAATGTATTAATGTGCTCAGTATTTGTAGCTTTAAATTCACGACTGAGAGAACAATAAAAAGTTTTCTTAAAGCATTATATAATGGTAGCACTTTTAACAAGTAATTGTTATGTACTATTAATTATACAATAAAGCATCGTTTATCCGACCCCTGATTAACCGTTACATCGGTTAACCGATCGTTCTAGTCGGCAAATTTCAAATGTCCGCTAATGATGTGGCATTACAATATTTGGCTATGTCTTGGCTACTTTAATATTATTTTTGTTAAATTTTTGCCTGTGTTTTAGCTGACATCAACGGCTCGACCATTGAAGAGAGGCCAGTATTTAAACGAGACTTAATTTTCTAATTATGAGTAGTTGTTTGTTTCGTAAGCAATAAAATAATTTAAAAATAATTTTTAACGATACAATAGCGACGATTATTATTTAAAAAAAATTGTTAGGCTAAACATCGATGAAAATTCAACGCGAGGTTAGTTAAAGCGATATACTAATTACATGGGATGTACTAATATCCTAATATACTATACTAATAATGTATTTTTTTTCTTTCTTTTCGGTTATCTGACCAACCTGAGTCCGCAATTGAGTCGGATAATCGATGCTCTACCGTAATTAAACATGGCTTATAAATTAATAATACGTTTTAAATGTTTTACAGTAGTTGTCAATTAAGTTGATAAAACAAGTTTCCATTAAATATTACTCGAATTTTTATTATAAACTAGCTGCAAGGACCCGCTTCGGTGGGTTTTTATTTGTTCGTACATTTGTATGTAATATAGTTATATATATATATATATAAGACACTGTTTTTCTAAGTAATCTAGAATCTAGCTGCAAGGACCCGCTTCGCTGGGTTTTTATTTGTGGGCAAAAATTAACGATAGTGAAGATTAAGATAATTACATTATAGCCAATCTTACCCGTTTTCACAGAATGCAAGAATTAGGTCCCTCGTTTTTCGGGACTAATTAGAAAATTTTTACGTCAAGTCAAACGAACTATTTTCAATTTGATCAATTTTCTGGAACGTTTACAATCGTTCTATAACCGAACCAATTCGAATACGAATTCGAATTCGAAAATTTTTAAAATCTATATAGAAAATTTTCCATTTTCAACCACTTTCAAGCCCATATCTCCCGCACCCTTATAGCTATCGAGACGCAACCACCATAGTGCACGAATGGAGACTTGGGGCTACTATCACATACAAACACCATTCATGTGCGATTTGGATACAATCAGAATATGTAAAGGTTGATGATTCGGATTCTCAGTAATTCAAAGACGAATTATCAAAGACACTGATGCGTTTCGTTACAAAATGTTCTTTGAAAATGCGCAATTCATNGGAATTAATTTCTTATTATTATTATTATATTTTAAATTTAATTTAGTTAATACTGATTTTTGATAATTTGATAATAAATCAAATGTAATATTCGCGTGATCAGGAGCCAATGCTAGGTTATTATGTCTGTCATGAACATTTGGTGGATAATTTAAATCAACCTCTAAAATATAGCCTATATTATTCCTATCAGGAATATTACAAATGTCTAAAGCATTTATTTCATTCTCGGATAACAATCTGAAATTATTTACAGGTAAATAAAAACTGATTACAAATCCATAGAGATTATTAGCATCTATTAAAATAATATAGTTATGACATTGATTTTATCATAGATTTTTGGGATTATAGGTTATTTGCCCTAGCAGAATGCCTCCCAGTTAGGCTGATTTCCCCCTGACCCCCGTTCAATAAAAAGATACATATTAATATCTTTAAATAATTCGAGTTGAATTTTTGTCATTTTTGATCTACAGTTTCATGTTAAGTCTGGTGCTATTATGAAATATACTGGATCTAAATTATAATATTATAAACTTAACTTTCTAAAATTTTGAAATATATCGGCCAGTAATAAAGTGTCAACATATTGATATAATTTTAAATGATCTTTAAAATTTTTACAACGAAATTTTTCCAAATTAATTTTGCATGATCATAATCATCATCGCTAATATTTTCTCCAGATAATTCGTTATAAAAATATTTTTT
>NW_019390079.1:0-3644 GCF_000671375.1 Centruroides sculpturatus
TTACTTGTCTGTAAGCAAAATAAGAAATTTTAGTTGAAATTTATCTGTTTTAATCTCGTCTAATCTCAGATACATTTATGAGTTGAATGAAGTTAAGAAATAGAAAAAGAATTATTAATATAAACAATATTCAAAGGATAGAGCCTAATTTATAATTTACGCTCTTCATTGGAAGACAAGACAATTATATGTTTTTTTTTTCAAAATCAACTCAATGTTTCTTTAAGGAAATAAACGAGATCAAACAAATCTAATAAACACAGTTATTTAATCAAATTATTTGATTATTATAATTGAATATGAAAAATTCATTGAAAAAAATATAAAGTCCATCAGGCTTTACCAAGTTTCAAAATCTCATTATTCTTATTATGTGAACCAATTTAAAAAATATTCATGTTGACCCTAAAGTAACATGGCTTCTTCTTTCTTCAGCCTTGAGGATAATGATGAATTATTCTATTCTAAATTTACACCTTTTCCATCACCACACATGACAACTTTACCTGTCACATCTTCCATTTAAATGACAAATATTTTCATAACAATAGAATTTCGTGAGACGATTTTTAAGTTCAAAAAAGTTAACTTCAATCTCTATATTTTAAAACAATGTCAAATATCATTAAACGGAGATTGAAATGATGCTGCAGGCTGGACTCGATCCCCATTTCAATGTCTTTCTAATGATAAATTACTACTTGACATAAACACGTGTCAAAGGTCACGCAAGCGTTCTAATCACGAAAGATCGGTGCAGTGATCGTCTCTGCAATGTTGAGTAAATAATATATCTGTTCTTTCTGACACCTCGTTCATTTCTTAAGTTTTTGTAAAAGGTTCCACACCCGTTATAAGGGCCAAATTTTAATGGATGCTATGCCAACAAAAGTGGCTATAATTAAAGCTGATGAATGATTCTTACCTTTCAAAATTTCATTTGAAATATCATTTCAGTTTTATATTTGATAAATAGATCCTTTAAAGTAAAGTTTACTTTACACCGTAAGTAATTTGTTGTGTTATTAAAACATTGTATATAGCGATACGTAAGTAAAGTTTTACAACTAAAACAATGAAATAAAAAGTTTTATTGTTTTTATTATATTAATTTATGGTAATATCTTTATGATATTTGTAGACTTATGTAAACATTATTCTTTCTTGTAATTTATAATGGATGAACTTTCCCCTTAAAGCAAGCGACAAAAATAAAAGCATTGTGTTCTACATCAATTTATTTGTAATGAACAGCTTCCGTATGTACGTGCTGAAAGAAGCCTAAACGTGTTGTGCCTTAGCACGTTAAAGAATCTACGCCTCTTGAATAGCTAGTAAAATATTATCCTATGGCTTACTTTCGTAAACTGAAAGACGTCTTGGTTTATGTCAAAACTTTATAAAAGGTTATCCATTCCTTTAAAATCTTTTACTTTCTCTATACAAAGCAAGCGGATTTTTTTTTGAAATCTTCATTGCGGATATAACCATTTTAATTTTACAATTTCGATCATATAGCCTAACTATTGATAAATTTATTAAAAATTTACCATTTAATCAGAAAAGTTTCAATTCTTATTTCAGATTTCCTACAGGTTTAGTGCCCGAGGAAGAAGTTTCTAGCTGAATAGAATTGGGCATGAAAACTTTTCGCGAGACAGAATACCGGGGAGAGTTCGTTATTCATGCAAACAGATTCTCAGAAAAGTGTGCGAGCTTACCTCGGGCGTATCGAAACCTTTATCGAAAGAAAATGCAGATAGAAGGGCTTGGGGGCACAACCAGTTGGTTTTGCTTTCCTTTGCACATCCTCTTTCAACCCTTATCCAGAAAATCCCTCCTAAACATTCGCCCCAAGAGTTGTGTACCTTAAAGGTTCAATTTATTTTTTATTCTAAATTTAATAAATGCTTCGTTTTAAAATTTTCATCAAAACTTTGAGTAATAAATATTATAGCTAAAAATAAATTTTAATAAAAATTTGTATATTTTTCTTTAAATGTTATGATATTTAATTAAACTATAGACAATAGATAACACAATAAATTATAACTCGCTATAAATTAAACATTTTATTGCTCGTAAACTAAATGGTAGAGAAAGTAGTTTAGATAATTTTAAATTATTATTATTATTATTCTATAAAAGAATAATAATTTAATGACGTTTTAATTATTATTACTTTGAGTGTTGTTCGATGTGTTTTGATTCGTTTTAGTTAGAAATTCTCGGATTCAATTAAACGAGAGCAACTTAATTTAAAATAGTAATAATAATAAAACCGTAATAAAAACTTGTAAAAGTGATGCAAGATAAGCTGTAGTTTATGCATTTAAACGTAACTAAGTAGCCAATATACATATGAAGTACGTCTAATCGAGGAAAAAAAAAAGCATTAAGTAAGTAGTTCTACTTCAAGTTTGAAATTCTTTCTGAAGCTCGAGATAAACATTACTTTCTTTAGCCATATCGTGTTTCTGTTATTAAAAAACTTCATCGAAGACAGTTTTCTCGAGAGTCATTCTATCCTCTTTGGCATAGATAACAATATTGATTGATAAACGGTGTTGTTCCAAGGTCATTTACCACATTTCTTCTTCGACAATGATCCTAGACAAGAAAATTGTAAAAATTTCAGTAAGATATTTTTAAAAATAAAGAAGAACAAAGTGTAATTCCGGTACGAATAATTACATTTTTTAGTGATTATTTGATGACACTATTTATCCGGGACATCGTCTAATATAATTCTGTTCTCTTTCTCGTGGGAATGTTGACAGAGTGGGTCATATTCAACGTTTTGCAGATGTCTCTTTTAACATGTGCGTTGCCTTGAGTATGTATGTTTGTTTCAGAAGTTAAGACTCGGCCGAGGCCTCCGATGCCTGAGGCAACAGCTACCAGCACCTGCTTGCCTTGAGGTCGCTAAAACAGCACGATAGCTGGACAAATTGTAATAACCCATAGAGACTATTAGAGACGGTATGAAGGTTTCTGAGGGGTGAGTCCCGGACACCTCGCAGCGTAGCCGGAGGCTTAAAACCTCGACAGCAATAACTTGGCTCCATTGACCCGGGGGAATCGGAGGTACTGGTAATTTTCCTGTCTCTCCTGGCGCTAATCCCTGAGCACAATTCAATAGACACAAAGTTAGATGAACAAGGGTGAATTGTTGTTTTCAAATGGAAATGTTCCTAGGCTACAAGCTATATCTATTTGGCCGTTGGGCTACTTTTAGTCTTTGTTTTCCGCTCATTTTCTTATTTCCCCGTTGAGACTCTAGTGGGTGGTTGAGTCCTAAACTTTGCTTTGTGTCAACTTTCTTCTGGGACATTGTCACTGGTATGAAACGTTCGGCGCTTATTATTGTCATAATACTGAAGATAAATCAAAGAATTTAATAAAAAAAATTAAACAAAATTAATAGTAAAAATCACAGATTATCATTAAAGTAATTGTTATTAGGTCTGATAATAATTATTTAATGATACAGTTTAAGTTTGAATCGTTTATTACTCAATGGCACATAATATATGTTTAAATAGGATGAAATCTAATCAACATAAATCAATTTTAATCGTCTATTAAGCTTTCATTATTTAGATATTTTATATAAGATCTAATCACGATTTACTTGTGAATAA
>NW_019390080.1:0-3658 GCF_000671375.1 Centruroides sculpturatus
GCCTTATTATAATGTTAATTATTATTTGCCAGATAGAAATGATACTTTCAATGGGTTACATTCAATGGTACTTTTGCTTTGACTTTGCATGACTTTGACCTTTGGCTTGTCTTTCTCCTTCAGCTGTACTTCTTCTAAACGGATCAATCGATATGGATGAATAATATCTCATTTGAAAGAAAAGAAACTCTTCTTTCAAGCCTACGTGCGACCTTTGACCTCATTTCAAAAAATACATATTTATTTTCTTTTTTAAATACATTGAAAAATTGAGTTAATTCTACATAAAACTAACGATAAACATAAGTCCATATTCGAAATTCTTTCGCATTTATATTAATTCTATTAAGAGAGAGAGAACGAGCTAAGTTGAAATCTTATAAAGGGGATTTTAATTTTTAAACATGAATATTTAATTATTTTTCCGTCTAATGTAACAAATAAATTAAACAATATTTGATCAGTTAAAATTATTATAAAGTTTTCAAATTGTATTATAAATATATTATTATCAGACATAATTAAAAATTGATTAAGTAAGACGAATTAGAAGTTTGTTAAAAGAGTAAGTATGTTTGTTAATTCGATTAAAATGGGAATTTTTCATTCGATAAAAATCTTTCTTAAATGATTCGATTTCGGTTTTAATTAATAAAACTATTCAATTGTAATTTTTATAAATTTAAAATTAAAAATAACAAAAGAAATGAGAGAGAGAGAGAGAGAGAGAGAGGAGGAGGAGGAAGAGCAAGAGCAGAGAGAGAGAGAGAGAGAGAAAGATCACTTTGTAAATTTCCTTAAAAGGTTAAATCCTTAGAGGTTTTCAAAATCCATCAAAGAAGTCACGTGTCAAGACTACTTTCCACCATAATAATTAGAATTGCTTAACTGAGCAGAACACATTTGCTGCCTCTAGCAATCCATTTACTAATAGCATTAGACATATCCTTATGCCATTTAATGAACGATACAGGTTTTCTTTTACAGTAGAATTTAAATTGTAAAAGTTAAAAATTATGATAAAATAATTTTATAAATTAGCACCTCTTTATTTTTTCAACTGGCATATGTAAATAAATTGCATCTTTATTATTATTATTATTTTTTTTAATTTAAACCCTTCGTGTTTTAAAGGAAGACGTTCCTAAACATCCAGAATTTTATGAAATTCAATTGAAAATAGATTAAAATCTTAATCTCTAGATAATCAGGGATTAAAAGGGGGATTATCTAAGGATCAGAACTTTAAACTTTTTTCCTCGAGATCTCTTTTAAGTAAATCTAATATATTCTTAATCCTTTAAATTATCTAAGGATTAAATTAATAATATTTTAATCCTTAAATTATCATTTTCTTATCGATTTTTCCCTCCTCTCACCCTTATAAATTTAAAATTAAAATTTGAAATTCTTTCCTCGAATTTTCTCTAATGGCGTCGTATATAATATTCAATTTTCTAGCATTTACAATTTAAAGGATTATTGAATTTAATCCTTAAATTTTATATAATCAACATTATTAATATATTAAAGTTAATTTAATTAATATTATTTAACATTAATTCCATTGATTAGATATTCAAATTAAACCCCTTTCCTGCGATAATCTCTGGCATGGATTATCTTTTTTTAAAAAAATATATTACGCTAATCGAGGGATTAAGGAGATATTTTCGGATTGAAAATTTATGAAAATTCATTATAAATTTTGACATTTTCGATAACGTTAACTTGCTAACGTGTGATCAGCTTTAATATTTATGTGTTCAAGTGAATGGGAGCACTCGATAAATATACCATGCAGTAGTATGGATGTAGATAATCTTATTATAATTGCGCGTACATCATTATGTAAAGCAACAATAGCCTCTTATGATAATTTATTGAAGGATGATGTATTAATTAAGGGACACATTAAAACTATATATATGATACACTCGAGCAGAATTATCTAGTTAAAACGGCATCATCATCAGGATATTGTACTGGACGAAGGATCGAAATTTTAAAATTAACCATATAATTCGCTTTGTAATCATCAAATAAACCATATAAACAATTTCTTATCGGGATATTTTAATAAATAATCAAACAGAAAAATCAGAGAAAACAATATTTCGTATTTATATTGGCATTTATTATCCTTAGGAGAAGTGACTTTTTTTTTTCTTCTTCTTCTTCTTCCTTTACTACTTTAACTTTTATTCTTGATTGCACTTTTGAAAATCGCAAATTGAAGAATCATGGATATTTCAACAATTTTAAAATTCAATATCCTGGAAAGTTATGCCAAATTAGGCAAGTTACCAAGCATTTTGGAATAGTTCCAAAAAAGTAAATTGCTGAACAAAATTTCCTACTCTGGCGGGAAATACAGTTGGAATTAAAAGAGTTTTCGGCCCGATAAATATGCAAAATANAGCTTATTTTTATATTTTTCGTGCTTGTTTATTTTTTTTTTCGTATATTATTTTCTCCATTTTTTTCTACAAGAACTCATTTATTTTCGTCATTACTTCCGATAGAAAAAATATATATATATATAAAATTTAAGCTTATTTTATTTTCTATTAACTAAAAAGATATTTTTATTAATAAATTTATTTATATCAGAAAAAAATTATTAGCCAAGCTTATATTTTTATAATCATTAAAGTATGAAAAAAAGAGAAAAATTTTATATATAAATTTATAAATTTATAAATTATAAAATAAATGTTTTATTGATAACCGTTGAATTGGAAATTTTCGTGATTTGTTCTGTTTGATGTAAGAGCAAATATTGTTGATACAGCATTTCCTGTGTAATAAATTTGTATCAAACAAGTCGATCCCTCTGTTTAAATTACTCGAATATAAAATATCTGGATGTTAAATTATATCAAATGCGTACAAATGCACACTTCTACAACAATAGATATTCATTTGTTTTTATAAATATAACACGTGTTTATTGGCAGTAAAAAAAAAAAATATATATATATAGTTTAAAAATATTTAAAAAAAAAAGAGCTAAATTTACGGAGATATAAACAGAATTTCCGGTTTTTTTTGGTCCTTTGGTAAATGTATAAAACACTTAAACTTTAATCATAATTAATCTGGCATAATTGTCATTTTCCAAAAGAAACAAAGAACTTTGGTTGTATTTTTTTAGGATGCTCTTATCGAATGAAGGCAGTGAAACGTAAAAGAAAAAAGAAAAAAAAAGCAAAATAAAATTCATAAAAATAGAAAAATTGCAGTTTTGTAATCGTTAGAATGATCCATAAAATTGCAAAGTTCTAACAAAGAAAAGAAAACGAAAAAAAAAAATTTAAAAAAAAAAAGTCAGTTTACCTGCTCGTAAAAATTCTATACTATAAGAACTTGAATAGTCTTTAAAATATCATTACTGCATGCAGTTTTTTTTTTGTTTTCTTCTTTTCTTCCTTTCTTAATGCCATTTTGAACTGAATTTTACAAAATAGAAACTCATCTTTGGAAAGATTTATTGTGAAGAAATGGAAACAAATCCCTATGTGAGATTCTGGAAGAAAATCCAAGAGATTTATTTCACACAAGTAATAGTTCAATAATCTCTAAAATGTGAAAAAAATTGTTTATAGAAATGCCATTTTTATATTAAAAATTTTCAATATTTTATGTGTATTAAAGA
>NW_019390081.1:0-1459 GCF_000671375.1 Centruroides sculpturatus
TCATTTAAAATGGCCTAGGTCATCAATTTGCTTATTCATTATCATTGGTTAGCATATGTACTTAATTAGTTATTTATTCACTTCTTTTTTCATGTAATCTAAAACTTTTTGAATATATTATAAATTTAACTAGAATATTTGATAAAGAAATAATGTCATATAAAAATACTTTAGAATAGGGATTTTCAACCTTTAATACTTAATACAACCTTTAATACTTTCAACCTTTAATAATAATTTCTTGTGTACTAGTCAGCCATATTGCAACTTTGTGAGGTACCAATCATAACTAAAGGGAAAAAGATACACTAAAACTAACTAAATAGATCAATAAAAATGTGTAGTATACTGATTTATTGTGAATATAGAATTTACACATTTATCAGATTTTAAAATACAGCAGGTCCATAGATCATTTGACCTTTGGTGGAACATTGTTGTAACAATGTTAGTTTCCTCCCTCTGGCTCACTCTTTTGCTTCATTTTCTCTTTCTTCACTCTTCCAAATCTTAGATTTTGCTTTTTTGTTTGTAAATTCTAGATTGAGGGTATTTTTGTTTTTCTTATTACTTTTTTAGAAGAATTCACATACCAGTACTAGTACTAGTAGTTGGGAAGCCCTGCTTTAGAGGCTTTGAGAATAATGAACCAACCAGTAATTAACAAGATTATGAAAATATTTAATAAATAAGCTTTTCATATATATTATTTTAATATTTATGAATTTTTCCTAAAATAGTTACAACAGAAAAAAAGGCAGAAATTCAAATGAATGAAAACTAAACATTTCTAGCTATTAGAAGATATTAACTGAATAGCCATAGCCAATAGTAATAGCCATCAAAAAAACTTTTTAAACATTTTTAAAAATATCATAAGCCATTTTAAAAATAAGAGTCAGACTTAAACTATGGTTTGGTTTAGACTTGTCTCTACCCAGATCTAACCATTTTGACATATTCAACAGAAATTATCAATAATAATAGTGAGATATTTCCCTAAGGGCAAGAATTAGTAAAAACAGTAGATTGTTCAGGCTATTTTTGAAATCAGTTGCAAGAATTATTTACATCTAGACAGTTTTAAGCTCTTCAGAGTTATAGTTAAAGGTAAACAAATTATACACTAACTTAAATATGATAAACTTTAATTAAAAATAAAATATCAATAATCAGCAAGGATCATTGAAATTTTTTGAAACTTTCACTTAGAAGTTTATGGCACTCATCATAAAGTTACAGTCGACCCCCCCTATAAGATATAGATACGTTCCAATTTATTAGGAATCCGATTTCTTACAAGTCGTTCCAATCACAGCCCGACACGTGTCAAGTTTACGGACTACGGCTGATTGAAAGGTTTTCTTCCATAAAATTAATCGATTCTACACTAATCCGACTCAACATTTCCAAAATACGTATATTTTTTCGTAGTTTTATAGGAATCGTAATTATAGGG
>NW_019390081.1:2478-3852 GCF_000671375.1 Centruroides sculpturatus
ATATATATATATATATATATATAGGAATATCTTGATTTAAGGCACTTTACTTTAAAGCATTTTGTTAATACAGCACCTGTCTTTCTTTTAAGATATTTGGGGTTTTTTTATTTATTTATTATGTATACTTTTGCATCATATCTTCAGCATACTTAATAAATGAAAGTGTAAATATGCTTTTAACTTTAATAAGCACTGGTAAATAAAAAAAATGCTCTGATTTGCTTAAAGCAAACTGTATTTAAAGCAATATTTACAGTTGTGGTTAGGAACTAACCCACTCTATTAGCAAGCTTTATTACATATTTTTATTTAATTTATGATCTTAAATAAAAACAATTCCTCTTGTAATGCAAGAAGAAACTATCACTAGAAGTATAAAGGATAAACTAAAAAAACAACAGATTTCCAACAAGAAAATGGTACAGATAGTCTTTGCATGTGCACTTTAGTAAAGGGGCTTTAACACTGGATAAGCAAATCAATGATGTAGTGTGTTTCATTTAAAATGGCCTAGGTCATCAATTTGCTTATAAAGCTATATTAAAGCCCCCTTTACTAGCCAATGTGGCCTTGTTGTTTCCTTTTAAGTTTTGTTCTTAAGTTCAGAAGTCAATTGAGAAATTCTACTGTCAGATCATTAGTGAAATCAATAATGTGTGTAAAAGAATTAGAATCTAGCCAACTTTGTATTTATCAATTCAATAAGGACATCAGTACGTTATGATCATCTTGAATATTGAACTCAGTAAACGTAAAGTTAGTAATGAAAACTTCCTTTTCAATACAACAATCTCAACAATTATAAATAATTTTGGCAATGAGATGTTACGATTTCGTTTATTGGTTAAAAAAAATTTTGATTTAAAAATCAAATTAAAAAACTTTAATGTCATTTAACTTTATAATTAAGTTTTAATTTTATTGCTAATAATCAAAATAACTTAATTTGTATAGATGGAGGAATGAATAAAACCTTCCCGAACTGAAAGCATGGGTAGTAAAAAATGTTTTAAAATAGTTTGATAAAATCGCACATTAATTACATGAAAAAACCGTAATTTTATATTTAGATATCGAAAACTTTTATTAGAAAATAATAGATTATTATTTACGTATTTTAAAAATTAAGCGTATCTTTCCTCCTTACTTTTTATTCCCTTCGAAAAAGGAACCATCTGATCTTTTGAACTACTAGAAAAAGACGTACTTCAAAAATCGCCCAAATCTTGACAAATAAAAAGTTTCGCATTTTCCTTCAAATTTAATAATTTTTATTTAAAAATTCTTTAATTTATTTTGTAGTTATTATAATAACAATTTCCTTATTTAACATATAATAGTAATTGTATTATCAAAAACGGCGTGAAATAA
>NW_019390082.1:0-3693 GCF_000671375.1 Centruroides sculpturatus
TATAAGAACAAAAAGCAAGATATAAAAGAAAAAAATAGTAGTCCAAAATCAAAGAAACCTTCTGAAGATACCCCAGGAAAATCCAAGGTATATTAAATTAATTAATAATTAATTAATGAAAATTTAGGTAATGAGTAATTTCTGTTGTTTTAGTTATTTTGAATTCTTAGTAAAAATATTTTTTGATACTATGTATTATTTGAAACATAAATGATTTTTATTAAATATGAACAAAGGCAGATTTAGGAACAGATTTCTGAAAATCAATTTTTAATTTGTATACTAAATTAATGTTATATTAGTGTTATATTAGTGCTCCAGTGTTCTACATTCCCATTACAATCATTCATTTTATTTTCACAACAATTATGTATTATTCTGATCTGCAAAATTATTTATAAGATTATCCTACTGTTGGCATACAATTAAAAATATGAGGAAGGGTAGGCACTGAAACGGGAGAAGTTCTCAGAGAATAATCTCTCATAATCGCCATCTTCTCCTAGCTGTCAGGTTGATTCAAATACAGTCTGCTGACAGTTTGATGGAAACATTATGATGCTTCCATCAAAATGTTCAGTTGCTGCTGATCCCTTTCTGCTTTGTCAATAGCACTGAAAAAGAAAAGAGAGTACTTCTGTTGACCCGTAGTCCTTATATACCCCTCCAGTTCCCCTGCTGGGTTTATTGCCCATCCAGGCCTAATGGGCGATGGAACTTTCTGGAAACTTAGAAACAAAGGCTTTGTAACTGACAATTGAATATTATACATATAAAAATGACAAGCTATTGTGACACATATCTTAATTAATAGAGTACTGGATAGTAGAACAGTCTGTTTAAATGAGTGCTGTGCCAGTGACATTTTTAGAGCAGCAGTCTGCATAAAGGACACTATTCTAGGGAAGATTTGTCAATCTTTAATCTTACAGTACTGTACATTACCACCCAGGACACATGGTGACAGGGTACAGTATAGTATATGTTATGTGGAGATTTGGTGAATCCTTCCATTGGTCAGTTTTCTAATATATGGACAGTGAAAAGATTTGTTACAGTGTGGTGTTCGTAATGAGAGGTACACGATCCCGCGAGCGAAATGGTACAAAATAAATCTTAATACAAAGTATTTTTATTCTCTCTGAACAGGTTCTTTACATTGGATCCCAACTTTACAACTTCCAGACTTTAATATGTATACAGGCATTCAATGTTTGTCATCATAAACAGTTATCTTGCACATACGCGACAATCTGACAAGGACCGTACTCACTTACACTAACTTATACTAACTTAAAACTAAAAATGGAAGAATAGAAGATATAAGGAGAGATAAGGAAAGTAGTAGAAATACCCAGGTTTCTTGCGATGAGCCCTTTGGTGGGGAACAACTTTGAACTAAGTCGTCTTCCCTCGATGATCTCTCTCTGCACTTTCTTGTTTTAGATCACCTTTTCCTTGTAGACCTTTCGTCTACAGTTTTTTTCTTTCGGACTGAGTCGTCTTCCCTCGATGATCTCTCTCTGCACTTTCTCGTCTTAGATCACCTCTTCCTTGTAGGAGCACTCACTTTTTCACCTCCTACCTCTTCAGGATCTCATCTCAGACTCNCCCTCTCTCTTTGTTCTCCTTATCCAGGGAAAGGTAATCCTCCCCCAAGGGCAAAAAGAGTTAGACAAAAGAAAGTTCTAGAAAGATTTAGACAAAGAAACAAAGAAAATCTAAGACTAATCCAATATAAAATATACAGAATATACCATATCATGGCTGATGGCCACAACAGAATCATAAAAAAAGGTTTTACTGGAAGCTTGTGATCTGCTAGCATTGTTTTATGGTTCATTGGAACTAAGCCCTCTCACCTCAACAAGATCGTGACTTGTGAGAGAGTTATTATTATTATTTATAAATCATTGCTTTATATTTCATCCACTGTTATAAATCTTAAAATTTAAAAACTCTTTCTTTATAAATTTTATTACAAAATGAACAAATTGAAAATATTTCTGGATTTAATAATATATAAAATTATTATTGGATTTATATACTATTTTGTTGATTATGGATTTATTAACTGTAGACTGATCACATCTGATTTGACTTTGACTGTTTGATATACTTTTGTGAGCATACAAAAATGGATTGTGATATAAAACAATGCTAATGAAAATGCTGCAACAATAATGATATGGTCCAATTATCTAGCAAGGTCAAACCAGACGTGATCAGCAAACTGCCAGTTGGACCACTCCAATATAATTTAACTGTAAACTACATACTAAACTTTTATAAAGCTATAAATATATCTACAGGAAATGTACAGTACCTACAACATATTTTACAGGAACCATGGAAAGTTTATCAAAGAAAAGTGTATAAGGCTCTTTGTTTACGTTAGGGTTACTCATTTCCTGGTTTTTTGCTTGACCCGGAATTTCGGGAAAAAAGTGGACTGTTTCCCAGATCCTGAGATAGAATTAATTATTTTTAAGATATACAAAATATCTTAAAATCAAATGATATAGTTATTTTTCATTTTTTAAAGTAATTTAATACATTCTGCAAACTCCAAAATCATATTAATAATGCTGTGTATGATATATATTAAAAATTATCTTTGAATTATGTAGAAATTTTCACAAATAGAAAAAATTTATCAAAGTTTGCTGGAAACTGCATACAACAACAACAACAACAACAACAACAAAATGCTTTGAATTGAGTTAAAATTTAAAAAAATGAACTTAGATCAAACTTCTAACTTAAAAGGTAATTTGCATTTTTTAAATAAAACATAATACAAAATATTATTGTAAATTTTTATAAGAAGATTTTAAAAAGCAAAGATGGTCGATACTTTGATCACTCAATCTGATTCTTATTTTAGTAATGAAAAGTCCTGCTACCGAGAATGCCCTTTCCAATTCAATTGATGTGGATGGAATCGTGTTTAATGCATTTAAGAGAAGACAGATGTTAGTAAGATTAGTAGTCTGTTTTTTCATTTGTAGCCTGAAAGATTTCTAGTTTGTTTTTGAGATTGTAGTACAGTAGAGCTTTGATTATCCGACCCCCAATTAACTGACACCTCGGTTAACCGACCGTCCTAGTCGGCAAATTTCAAATGTCCGCTAGTGATGTTGTGCTACAATATTTGGCTATGTCTTGGCTACTTTAATATTATTTTTACGCGTTTTAGCTGGCAACACTCATTCGACCATGAAAGGGAGCCAGTATTTAAACGAGGCTTAATTTTCTAATTTTTAACGATACAATAGTGACGATTATTATTTAAAAAAATTTTTGTTAGGCTTAACATCGATGAAAATTCAACGCGAAGTGGGTTAATAGCGATATACTAATATACTAATTACATGGGATATAATAATATACTACACTAATAATGGATTTTTTCATACTTTTTGGTTATCTGACTTTTCAATTATCCGACCAACCCCAGTCCCCAATTGAGTCGGATAATTGAGGCTCTACTGTACTTCTTTTGCTCTCTAGTATTCTTGATTTGTCTACCTCAACTGCTTTAATAGAAACATCAAGCTTATAGCCCAATAATTTGTCAGTTTGTTTGTCTTTAATGATCAGGTATACGAAGAAAAACTTTATACTTGCAGACGGGCAGACTGGCCCTAAAATTTTTGTGTGGAAAATTTATTACCAGCCCAGCCCACAAAT
>NW_019390083.1:0-3656 GCF_000671375.1 Centruroides sculpturatus
AAACAGAAATAGTGAAAACAATTCTGTATTCTGATATAAAATTAAGCAGAATTCCTTTAAGTATGAATGAATTTTGCTTATTTTGTTTAGCATAAGTGTATATAAATATACATTCATATTTGTTAAATATGGATTAAATATCTTCAGGCAAAAGAGAAATCGCCAATTCATACTGATTAATTGTCTCATTTTCAATTACAGATTTAGAAATTTCTAAGAATTTTAAAATAACTAAAGCTAGCTGAGAGAGAATGTTTCACTAATTTTGCATTATCCCAATCAAATGTTTAAGTCTATTATATGTCCAGAAGGTAAGTGCTTAGACTAAGTTCAAACTAAAAAAACTTTGTGCTCACTAAAACACATTAAAGTTGTGTGTTTAATATTTTTATTTTTCTTATTAGCATTGTAGAAAATAGTGTCTCAAGATTCCATATCTCAAATAAATAATTCAAATTAAAATACAATTAGAAGATTTTCATTCAAAATTAAACCCTCTATATACTTATAGAATTATATTTATAATTATTTAGAAAGTTACTATTTATTTACAAATTTTTTAAACATAATATATATTTTGTTTAAAAACTTGTTATATTTAAAAATTAAAGTAATATTATGTATAATACTTTGAAGGAGTATCCTTAGAAGGTAAAGAATTTCTGATCACATCCATTATTCTTGGTATATGGCGCTTTATTTCAGGTCCTACTGCAACTGAGAGTAATCCGATAGCAGTAAATGCAGAAAATCTCTCTCTGTCTCTTCTCAAACATCCAAGTAAATAAGCCATTGCTTCATTTAAATAACTGAAATGATATGTTAATATATTAATTTTAGAAATAGTAGTTCTTACAGTCTCAGAATATCTGTATTTCATTCATATAACATAACAAATTAAATATCGGGCTATAATTAAATGATTGGAATAAAGTAATTTGACATTAGTGGTAGGCGTTAAGCGCCATCTCTTAAGTAAATTAATAATTAAAATTAAATAAATTTTAGAACCTTCTGGAATAAAAGAACTGGCCTGGGACGGGGCTTGAACCCGCAAACTCCACTTGCCGTGCGGTGTGCTTGCCAGTTACGCCACCCGGACTCTGAGCAAGTCTTTGCTTCCAGAAGTATATTAGATTAGATATAACCTTACTTGGTTAAATAAATACAAGCGGAGGTTGCGGGTTCAAGCCCCATCCCGGGCAAGTTCTTTTATTCCAGAAGGTTCTAAAATTTATTTAATAATTTATTTAATTTTAATTATTAATTTACTTAAGAGATGGCACCTAAAGCCTACCTCTAATGTCAAATTACTTTATTCCAATCATTTAATTATAGCCCGATATTTAGGCGATCGTTTGGTAATTTATTATATACTATTTGGGCTTTGAGTTGTTATTTACATATAACATAACATTTAAATTTTTCTGTAACTAACTTCATAATTATTTTTATTAAAAATCTTTAAATTCTGAAAAGCATTGCTATCATTAAACAATAAATACAATCAAAGTTATCAATTAGAAATCATAGTATCTTAGGTTTTTTTTATTTCATTTCTTATATTTAACTTTATATATGGTAGTAAAAAACTGACATAAGAGTTAGCAAAATAATTCACAGTTAATTAAGAATGAAAACGAAGTCCATCAAAACAGTCACCTTTTTAATTCACATTCAGGTTCTGGTATAAATCTCACGATAATTTCTGACACAGGAAAATGTTTAAAAAGTTGATTGTTTTGACAGACTTTATCTTCAATCTTAATTAATATGAAAACTGTCATCCAGTGAATTTTTAATTTAAAGGTAATTTAACATAAAAAAATGAAATATATAATGAAAATGAAATATAGCTAAACACCAACCAATATAGCTAAACACCAAAATGAAATAATCTCTGTTCTATTTGTTGATAGAACAGAGATTAAAAGTTAGAAACTTTTTCTAATCACATGTATATATTTAAAAGTTTATGCTGTCATTTATGGCAAGAAAACAGTTAAATTAACACTACCAGATATGAACTAACTCCAAGAATCAGTATCCATAAACTCATTTAAAGAAAAATAATTTGAACAAACATCATCACTGTAACTCAATACATTATAAAACAACAAGCCAACCAATGCTATATGTCATTGAGCTAGAATAATTATCATTTTTAATTAAATAATTTAGAACTACTGAAAGAAAAGAATCTGCCCAGAGAGGAACTTGCAATTATTTAATTAAAAATTATAATTATTAAATTTATTAAAAGATGGTACCTAACACCTCCCTCTAGTGCCAAATTGTTTCATATTTTATTAGTATTATAGCCGTCTTCTAGCCCAATGACATATGGCATTGGTTGGCTTGTTGTTTTTGAAAATAATTTAAATTGTTGAATACTTTTAAAGTTGTATTATTTAAATAAAATATATGAATCAAAAAGTTTGTGATATCATTTATGACAAATAATACAACATAACAGAATGACCATTTTTTAACATAAAAAAATAAATATTTTTAATTTTGTATTTTAAAATATTTATTTAAATTATTTTAAAATTATTTGATTTAATTATTTTTTATTTTAAGATAATTTAATTAAAATGATATTTAAANTATTTTATTTTCTTCTTTGAGTCTTTTCTTCTTGAGTCAAATAAGAAAATGGGATTCTACATTTTATAATAAATTCACAGAATAATTTCAAGAAATTCTTTCTATTCAATTTAATAATTTTGCAGTTTATATTTTCAATAAAAGTATAGAATAAAATTAGTGAGAGATATAAATTTTATTACAGTTACTACAGAAACTATTTCTTCACAGAAAATGCCCAAGTTCAATTTTACCAATTGGCTTCTCATTCTCAAAATACTTTTGTTCAACACAATGTTCAGTTACATCAATCTCCATTAAATAAAACAAAAATTTTTAAAATATAATTTCAGAATAAAGATTATTAAAACTGCAATCAATTCTTAATTATTTATCTGAACAGAAGACGATCATCTTCATTAACCTACTTAAGATTGTTCAAAAAAGATCTATCTATACTTTAATCATATTTTAATACATACAGTATGTTTTTTTAATTTTGATCTTCCAAGAGTAGAAAAAAATTTGAAACAATAATCAGAATCAGTGTAGGATTGTGTAGTTTAATATACTAATACAAACAAACAAATAATATACTTTACAAACATGTATTAATATATTATACTACATAATCCAAAGATCAAAAAATCCTGAAATTAAGAATCAAATATTTCATGTTAAATTAGGCTTATTCATTTTACAAATAAATAATAAATGAATTAAATCATTTTCATTTTTCTATTAAATTTTAATAACAATGTGGGATCACATTATTTGCATTACAATAGAGCAGGGATGTGCAACCTTTTTCTATATAAGGGTCGCATTTCAAAACTTTTGAACTGACGCACGCTGCATACGAGAAAAGAAGAAAAAAGTCGGTAAATCACAATTATTTATTCATATATAATTATAAATTAGCATAGGTATACTTAATTTAGCTTCTGGAACTGATGTAAATGTAATATGTTGGAACTTTTGAACTGACGCGGGCGGCATACAAGATAAAAGAGGGGGAAAATGCCGGTAAATTACAATTATTTATTCATATGTAATTATAAATTAGA
>NW_019390084.1:0-916 GCF_000671375.1 Centruroides sculpturatus
AAAAATCATCATTCATAATTCAGCAATTCGTTGAATCGTAAAGTATACAGATCATTAAATTCATATCTCATTTTATTAAACAATCATTAAACGTTCCATCACAAATATTAAAAGGGATTATAATATTCCCTAACACGCCCCAATTTTCTCGATATGGTTAATTAAATTATACGAAAATGATACTACAAGAGTAAAGTGATCAAGCAAAGTAAATTATTACGTAAAAAAAAAGTCTCTATTTTCTTCCTTACGAAACAATTCTTAGCTACCAACTTTTACCATTCTCTCGTATAAACGTGTGTTACTAAACTAACGAAAAAGCATTCTGCTCACGTTTCAACTTTCAGGTAATCGTCTCTGGTAAGTGTAATAACTTTTTCTTCCAACCATCTAACAGATCGCGTATCTGACAAGGAGTGTTCCGAACAACGGTAATTATGGCTCCTCTTACACATACTGTGGGCTTCTGTACGAGTCATCGAGTTACCACCACTGCACCTGAGTACTGTACCCGGCAGGCAAATGTAACAATTACTTTTTATTTTATTTTATTTTATTATTTTTTAGTTTCTTTTCTATCAAGATACTTCTATGTTGTTGTACATAATTCATTTCATTAGAAGCAGGGGAAAGCTTTTGAGAGTAACAGCAATTGCTGGCTACTCCAAAAACCCGGATGTGTTTACTTCGATCGATTGAAAAGCGAGCTTTGCCATCTGAAGTTGATTGAATTTTCTCCCAATAGATACTACGATCTGTTCAGGGGGTTAAGGAACCGATAGCTTTTTGCTACTGTTGATATCTTTCACGGTACCAGTTAAAAACTTTTACCACGTTTCAACTTGAATAAATTCCGATATATATATTATATATATATTGGAATTTATTCAAGTTATATATATATATATATATATAA
>NW_019390084.1:2873-3637 GCF_000671375.1 Centruroides sculpturatus
TTTCAACAAAACAATATAACTTAACTACTTAATTAGAGTTTTTTTTTGTATTATTTAATAAATAACGGAAAAAGAAAATTGAAGATTTAAAGCAAATTCTTAAAGAATTACGTTAATATAACAATGAATTATAACTATATTAATTTAATATATTTTTTTCTATTATTTAACAACCAAGAAGAAAAAAAAAATTAAGTAAATTTGTATAAAAATTAATTATCATTAAGTTTATAAATATTTTACTTCGTTCTTCACTTTCAACTGTTTACAGATAAATATAATCGTATTACAGTATTCTGTTAAATTTATACTTTATTATTACAGTATTCTGTTAAATTTATACTTTAAAAAATTATTTTAAAAATGTTTCTAAATAAGTTATTATTTAATTAACATAATCCTTATTTATTTATATATAAAAATAATTTTAAAAAATATGAAAGGGAAACGTGTTTTAATTGCAATTTTTAAATGAAAAATGTAGTAAAATATTTTTTTGTTTTCTATTCTCTTAGTTAATATTTGTTCACTTTCATCTTTTAATAGAATGTTAAAGTTGATTGCCTAAAAGTTTTCATTTATGTAAGAGTAATTATATACAAAAATCTCTAATACAAACATTATGTTTACATTAGTAAGATATCTGGAATAAAAATTAGGTCTAATCAAGCTAAATGATTGCTTGATCCATATCGTTTGCTTAATTAAACGAAAGATAATTTTCTGAATGCTTAAATTACAAAATTTTCTCTTGTAATAATAAT
>NW_019390085.1:0-3668 GCF_000671375.1 Centruroides sculpturatus
TGGAAACACAATGTCGACAAGTGTGGAAAACAGTAAAGCACAAATTAAAGTTGATAACATATGAATTTAAAATAACTGAAATTTCGATAATTTTTAGTGAAAATAAGAAATGCAACACTTTTATATCTTTTCCTATTCCTCCTTTTGGAATCAAACTAAGTATAAATAACAAATTCATTTGTGTAATTTATAATTAATCTATCAATTCAAAATTATACAATTATTTATTTTTCATCATCCATTCAATAATTTTAAAAAGCTAATGAAAAAAGGATGATATAAAAGTTAAGTAGCTAAGATAATTGAGTGACATTCATTAAAATAAGGGACACGTGCCTTGGTATCTCCAAATATGCCTTGAGCAACATCCATATTTTCAAAATCCTGGATACACTACTGATTTGTAACAAATGCTTGTGATGCCTCATAAATGTGACCCTGAAACAAATGGCCTTGTGATCCTCTGAGAGAATTCAATTCGTATGAAGTTTGTATAATTATGACGATATATTAATTTTAAAGAGAAAAAATATGCAGAACACTAAAAACAAAAATAATTATCATGTCGATATACTTAAATATTTATTTATAATTCTAAAACATATACAAAATGAAACGATGATAACTTGAAACACATCATTAAATTCTATTATGACTGAATTTAAAATAATATATTAAAATAGTGTAAAATTTTATTTTTACGTAATACAAATTATATTTCATTTATAAACGTATATAATGAACTGTCACTTTAATTTAAAATTTTATTTTAATATTACCAAGGTTTTTTTTTAATTCCACCAGCTCCACCTCCAAAGCCACCTCCATAACCACCTCCAAACCCACCACCAAATCCACCACCAAATCCACCGCCAAACCCACCTCCTCCTCCACTTCCGAAACCACCACCGCTACCTCCTCCGATTCCGCCACCTTTTCCACCGCCAATTCCTCCACCAATTCCGTCACCATGTCCACCTCCGAGTCCACCACCGCTACCTCCTCCGATTCCGCCACCTTTTCCACCGCCAATTCCTCCACCAATTCCGTCACCATGTCCACCTCCGAGTCCACCACCTTTTCCGCCTCCAATTCCGTCACCATGTCCACCTCCAACTCCTCCACCAATTCCGCCACCATGTCCACCTCCGAGTCCACCACCTTTTCCGCCTCCAATTCCACCGCCAATGCTTCCACCACGTCCACCTCCGAGTCCACCACCTATTCCTCCAGTTCCTCCAACATGTCCACCCCCGAGTCCTCCACCTTTTCCTCCACCTATTCCTCCAATACCTCCATCAATACCACCTCCAATTCCGCCACCAATACCACCATGTCCTCCGCCAATGCTTCCACCACGTCCACCTCCGAGTCCACCTCCTTTACCGCCTCCAATTCCACTACCATGTCCACCTCCGAGTCCGACACCTTTTCCACCTCCAATTCCTCCATCTAAACCACCTCTAATTCCACNCCGAGTCCGCCACCTTTTCCTCCACCTATTCCTCCAATACCTCCATCAATACCACCTCCAATTCCGCCACCAATACCACCATGTCCTCCGCCAATGCTTCCACCACGTCCACCTCCGAATCCACCTCCTTTACCGCCTCCAATTCCACTACCATGTCCGCCTCCAAGTCCGCCACCTTTTCCACCTCCAATTCCTCCATCTAAACCACCTCTAATTCCACCTTTTCCACCTCCTATTCCACCATCAATACCACCATGTCCACTGCCAATGCCTCCACCACGTCCGCCTCCGAGTCCACCACCTTTTTCGACACCTAATCCTCCAATACCTCCACGTCCACCTCCAATTCCTCCACCAATTCCGCCTCCATATCCTCCTCCGATTCCACCACCAATTCCTCTTCCACCTCTAATTCCACCAGTACCTTTTCCGCCACCAATTCCTCCACCAATACCACCATGTCCGCCTCCATGTCCGCCTCCAACTCCACCATCGAAACCACCGCCACCAGTTCCTTTTCCACCTCTAACTCCAATTATAAGAATTTTGCCGCCCGCAATTCTTCCTTGAACGTGGTCATCTGCACCTTCTTTTTCTCCACTAAATCCTACTCCAAAACCAGTACCTTTTCCACCTGCATGAGCATGGCTGAATACTTCTTTGTGCGCTAATATCACCGGTATACATACGAAAAGTATCTAAAAATAGTTTAACATTAACAAAAGTTGATTGTTTTTAAACATCAGTAAAATACTTCACAAAAAATAAAAGTAAAATTAATATAACTAAATATATAAATAAAATAACAGATTTAATTTTTACAAACTGATGCTACTATTTATCAAATAATATCCTGTGATTTAGATTCAGATATTTAATTTCTTTACTTATATAAATAATTTAAAATATTTATTAAAATATATAATGTACAAACGTATGTATAAGAAAGCTTCTTACCAGTAGTTTCATGCTTCCTGTTTTGAATATGTTTCAGATTGATATAGAAGAACAATTGGGATTTATATATATCCAGAAAGATCATAAGCAAAATTTCCCTTAAATTTTAAAAACATAACAGTAGATTTGCTTAGTCACGACGATTTATGTTTAATAGAAAAATTTACCGCTTCTGGAGTTTTCGAAGAATTTCTTTTTTAATTATGAATGCTTTCGTTATCTTGTTGCATTGTTTTTCTTATCGAATCTAAGAATCTCAAAACCAGAACGTTTGACATCCCATTCAAAATATCATAAACATCATAAGGAAACTTTCGTTAAATACCTTAAGTATTTATTTTTTAAAAATTCCTCACGATTTCAATAATAAAATCGTGAGAAATTTTTAAACAATTCTTTAGGCATTCATAGAAAATATATGAGAAAATTTTAGCCTATTCAAACACTTAAGCCACTTTTATATCATTTTTATCACATACATAAGTGGCTATGAATTTATTAAAGTTTTTTTGTTACATTTTAATTTTTTAATATTTTTTTAAAAGATTATTTTCTATTATAAAAGAAGAGCGAATCATCAAAAAATTGCTTAAAAATTCTTAAATATAAATAGTTTTTATATAATATATATAATTTCACGAAATAAAATATTTTTAATTTTAAAAGTAAATTTTGAATAATTATTTGAATTTTCACTTTGCTTTATGTCTATTCGATTCACTAAAATTTGAATATTCGATGCTTTATGATCAATACTCGTAGGCACTAAAAGTAAAAAGTAAAGGGAAATTGAGGCATTGAACCTTCTGAAGGCACAATTCAGATTAGTTTAATCAGTTATAAAACTTTACTTTTGCAAGAAAATAATGTAAATTTATATTCAAAAATAAAGAGCTTGGCTTATTGTTTAAACATTAAAGCTTTTTTAAAGGTAAATAACGCTAAAAATGCATGACTTTTTAAAGAAAGCATAATTTACACATCTTTCTCTCACACATATGTACTGTTTACTGTACACACATATTATATAATTGCATTAATTGTTTTCTTAAATATAAAAGAATATTTAATGCAAGCAAGATTTATTTATATAAAAACCTAGCAAAATATTTCTGACAATTATGTTAAACAATGTAATTCTAAAGTCACATTTTTTAAATTTTATTTCTGGATCATATATTCACACGATATCAAGGAAAACGTAAACCGACATATTTACTTTAATTCTTCAATAAAT
>NW_019390086.1:0-590 GCF_000671375.1 Centruroides sculpturatus
TTATCTTAATCTTCACTATCGTTACTTCTTGCCCAGCGAAGCGGGTCCTTGCAGCTAGATTCTAGATTACTTAGAAAAACAGTCTTTTATATATATAAAAAACTATATTACATATAAATGTACGAACAAATAATAACCCAGCAAAGCGGGTCCTTGCAGCTAGTATATAAATGAAAAGAAAAACACATTTAAAGTTAAAAAATACCAAATATTAAAATTTATCTTAATACAGTAGAGCGTCGATTTTCCAAATCAATTGGGGACTGGGGTTGTCCGGATAACTGATTTACGTACGAAAAAATAGTTTAACGTATCTGATGTCGAAATTTTTCTCCGTTGCGTGTCGCTTCACGTTGAATTTTCGTTGATGTTAAGCATAACAAAGACTATTGTATCGTTAAAAACTTTTTTTTATTTTGTACAAACAAAATAAATATATTGAAAAATATAAAAATAATAAAAAATTATACTTCAGATGTTAATTTAGTATCAAAAACGTAAAATATTTGAGTAGCCCAAGACACAGCCAAAGATTGAAGCGCCACAGCACTGGCGAAAATTTAAATTTGCCGACTGGAATTCTTTCGGAT
>NW_019390086.1:1117-4109 GCF_000671375.1 Centruroides sculpturatus
TTTTTTTATTTTGTACAAACAAAATAAATATATTGAAAAATATAAAAATAATAAAAAATTATACTTCAGATGTTAATTTAGTATCAAAAACGTAAAATATTTGAGTAGCCCAAGACACAGCCAAAGATTGAAGCGCCACTGCACTGGCGAAAATTTACATTTGCCGACTGGAATTCTTTCGGATGATTGACGTTTCAGATGATTGACTTTCGGAAAATCGACGCTCTACTGTATATGTATTTCAATTAAAAAATAACTTTGAAATTGTAAAATTTAAGTAAACAAAAATCAAACACATTGTTTTTTATTATTGAAACAAACACAGAAATGGAAAAATTAGATGCAGACAAGCATAACTTTTTAAATGCTTTGTAACATGTCTTCAAATCTTTAGGTCAAATTTCATCCACTTATAATTAAGATAGAAGGCAGAAACTTTGGATACACCTAGTCCAATGACAATGCATTTTAATTATGTTTTAGGTAGTGGAGCTTTATAGTTTATCCATTTAACCATGTTTATCAGGTAGTCAAACCCAAAACCTGATAAACATGGTTAAATGACATCCAATACATTTAGTAAATGTCTGTAAATAGTATAATCATGATGCATATGTTTAATTAAAGTGACAATCATCCCATCATACCCTACCCAAATATCAAAAATATGATCAATGGAGGTATGTTTTTTAATTATAATAAAAATTATTATGCAATGAAACTAATGCCAGTATGTACTAGCAAAACAATTCGAGGAAATTTGCATACATTTTCTTCATTAATCTCTTATTTAAAATAAGAGCATACCTTTATGTAATAAAACCATGCTATAATATAGTTTTATGTAAAAGTAGATCAACTTATATTGAGGAAAATCATCAATAAGGAAAATATATTACTATAAATCATTACATACAGAAAATACTATAATATAAACCAATATTTATTAATAATTTACATCAAGATTTTTATGCAACTTAAGAAAAAAAATCATTAATTCTTTTTGCTACAAGACATTTAATTAGGAACTTTAAATATACCAAATAAGACCGAATTGTGTAGGAAATCGAAGATTAAAGTCACTCGAATCATCAAGAAGATGAATTAAATTCCATACAAATAAATATAAATCAAACACGAAGACAAAATTAAGAATGTTGAAAAGAATGACATCTGGAAAATTACACGAGTTGAACTAAATATCACTACGAAGGAACTTACCGTTGTTTTCGGTACATTCCCTCTCTGAGTAACATTCTTACTAGCTTTTTCGTTAGCAATTCTCATTCTTTGACTTGTCACCATTTTCAAGGTTCAGATTTAAACCCTCTTTACGTGAAATACACCTTTCACCTTCGATCGTCTGCCAGCAATGTACACGTCACCACCGACGAAATATATAAGAAGCTATAAAATCGGCTATATACTTCCGCGTCGAAAAATAATCCCGATATTAAACGACATTAAAAATGATTAAATATTTTAAACTATTTATTTATATGATATAATTAACGTTTAAATTTTAATTAAATATCTGTTCGGTTGTATATTTTTTTAATTAAAGTTATAAATAATTATAAAATTTATATAACGTCACACATTTTATGATTGACCAAACAAGTGTATATATATTTTTTTAATAGTTAACTTTAAAAATATATTTTTTTAACGTTTAATTTATTAAAAATTAATTAAACCGTTTTGTAAAGTATTAATACTAACATAAATACATTTTTGCATTTAAATTTATTATGTTTATATTTAATTCTTATGGCATCTTTAAAGGGTCTTGTGTGTTCGATCTTATCAATTTATCTATTAAGTGTTGATAAAAACTTAAATGTCATGAATTTCTCATGAAAAAGTGGCCAGCTGTACATTAAAAAAGCATTTTAAAATTTTTTTAAGTGATAAAAATTGTTTATGAAAAGGAAAGAATGTTTAATGTTTAAAATATTACAATGCAAAAAAATCAATTTTTAAATTTTGCATAATGTTTGAAATATTTCCCATTTGTATATTTTATATTTTAGAATTAATATTAATTAAATATTTATTATAGAATTTAAAAAGAATTTTAAAAACATTTCCGAATAGTCGGTGCCTTTGCAGCCACTACGCCATCTTTGCAAGTGACACGTTGAACACACAACGCGACTTCTTCTCGCGTGTTAAAATAACATAAACAAGACATGCTAATTTAAAAGGCTCGAAATATTTAATTAAATAATACTTCGTGTATTTATTACATTTATCAAAAAAATAATATGTTGTTTAAATTTTTGTACTTTTTAAAATTAACGTGAAATATGAATGATTTGTATATAGTCACAATGCCGTGTCGATTGTGAACGACCCTAATAATACTTTATTATGTATTGATTATACTGTAATTAAATATTTCTGGAAGTTTTAATTTAATATTGTATATTACATACTGAGAAACAATTTGATATTTTCTAATATTTTAAAAGAAAATAGTGGCCATACATATCCTATAACAAAGCATTTGTGAATTTTTAGTAAATAAAATATGATATCGTTAAAGAAATTAAGTTATTTTTTGCATTCTAAGCAGAAACAAGGGTTTTATTAATATTTTTATGTTATCATTTTTCAATTAAATTAATTTTTTTAAATGTAAGGTATGAAAAAACTGATACAAATGTTCTTTTTAATCTCATTAAGAACATCTTAATTCAGAAACTTTATTTTTATTTTCTAAGAGCCTTTTAATAATTTCTAAATGAAAATAACTATCAAAACCTTTAGATATATGATCGGAATCTTCAGATTGTTTAAAGTGAAAAACATTTGATATAAATACTATTAAGTTTAAATGAAGTATAATATTACAGAACGTTTTCGAAGATAGAAATTTTTGATTAAACATTAACTCTTAAAACATAGCCACTCATTGCATTATTTTAAATAATTCTGTTTTAATCCTTTATGATATATTTTTACACGTATTTAATTAATGAAAATAAAA
>NW_019390087.1:0-3773 GCF_000671375.1 Centruroides sculpturatus
GAATCCGTGCTATAGAAGTGCCGTGTTATACGGGGGTTACCTGTATTACAATAACTACGTTTGTATTTAGATAGAAAAATTATAAGCTCTTACCTGTTAATTCTTTTTGTTCGTCAGGCACCATCGAAGGTGCGACAATCATGGGTACAGAACCGAAAACTCCATTAGAAAGACCTAAAAAGAGTGACAGAACCATGGCCCATTCTTCGTTTTTCAATAAAGGATCACCTCTCGGAGCCGCACACATGGCTAAAAGCGGAACAAGCACAATTCTGACGGATGAAAATAATACCAATTTGGCTTTTGTCCAATCGTATGGTATGGAAGCTAAAATCTTTTTTTTTTTTTTTTAAATAAGAAAAGGTAAACAATTAGTTCCAGAATATATTTATTTAGAAACATATTCAATAATCAAATTGTAAAGAAATTAAAGCAATCAAATTTATGGTTTTAGAAAAAGGTATCTAGAAAGTACAGTTCCTCTGTCAATCACGCTTTAGTATTATTCATTATAAAATGATACCACGACAGTTTTAAATTCTGGTGTATGAATGCCAATTAAAAAGCAGAACACTTTCATAATATACATCATTTTATAGAGATAAACAGATGTCACGCTGTATGACACGCCTTTCAAAATGGCTGCCATTTTGCTTGAAAATGGACTAAAATAAGCAGTAGATAAAGTGATTTTAAAGCTTTGAATTCTGTATCTAAAATAGTCTAAAAATTTATCGATTTAAGTAGCGAATACTGCGTGTTTGGTAATAAGTTTGATTAAAGAATAGGTAAAGAAATACATCTTACATTTTACCAATGTCTCAGAAACCAAAGAAGGGATGAATATTGAAAAACAGAAGGAGAAGCGATGGAGAGATTCAATAGTGTCAGCTGAAATAAATCCATAAAAGAAAATAATAAAAAAAATATTGATGAAAGGTGACACGTCGAAAGTCGAATGGAGTCGGAAAAATGCTCCCGAAATCAAAAAAGTATGAAGAAGTAAAAGATTAAAGTCATTGAATGGTTCATCTAATATTCTTTTTTTCTTGTATGTTGACTAGAAATGTACTTGCTTCATGTTATTTGTGAGGAATTTAATATAAAAATATATAATACATCACGTAGAAATACTTCAACGTGTTACTACTTGTCGAGATAAAAGGAAAAAATGTGGGAAAATAAGAAATAAATAAATAGTAAAGTTATTTCTTATTTTGCCACATAAAATTTCAGAGCAAAAGTAAAATTATTATTTTTAATTTAATTAAACTGTATATCAAGTTGTTTTCTACCTGTTTTTGAAGATGGCACTCCATTGGCTCACTTTGCAATGTGACCACATCCGATACCCAATCATTTATTTCAAATGTAAACAAATTATTGGGTATCGGAGATTGTTGACACATACCTAGAAGCTGGAAATCCCTGAAGTGTTGTGAAGACCAGGTTGAAGCTTCCTTTCTGAATATTTTTATGTGTAGTTTATACGTGCCTCACTCTAGTCAATATGTGAAATAATGTGTGAAAGATATTAACAATTTATTGTAAATTAAATTGTAGCATATTAGAATAAAGGTATTTTAAAGGCCATGTCAGTACCCATAGGGAAAGGAGCAAAAAAAAAAAAAAAAACTGATACTACTCTAAACAATGTTTCCATCTGTTAAAATAACTCAATCAAATATTTTAAATGTCAGAAACTTCCTGGAAACTAATTTAAAACATGTCAAAAGTGTCCTCCATTTTATAACATTTGATATATGAAGACAGTAATAAAAATTATGTTCTTGATGATATTTATTTTTATAACATATCATACACTTCTAACTATTGTGGGCATGGCCGAATCAATAATGGGCTTGCTAAAAGAGACTCTCTTAGTACCCACAGAGCAGAAAGAGTTAAGAATCCCAGGCAACTGTCATTCTTCTCTATAGAGAGCAGGAGACTATGTATATGTATACAGTCGACCCCCCTATAAGATCATTGATTTTTCCGTTTTATCTGAATTACATGTTGTACGAGTCACTTAGATTTTACAAATACGTGTGCCGGGCTGTGAACGGCTCACATATTTGTAAAATCTAAGTGACTCGTACAACATGTAATTCAGATAAAACGGAAAAATCAATGATCTTATAGGGGGGTCGACTGTATANTATTGATTACGCTTAAGCAATTATTAAGACTACACACGCATCTTCGTGTTCCTGATAACGTTAATTAATTCAATATCTGTGCATAGATATTGTGTGTACAGTCGACCCCCTCTATAAGATCATTGATTTTTCCGTTTTATCTGAATTACATGTTGTACGAGTCACTTAGATTTTACAAATACGTGTGCCGGGCTGTGAACGGCTCACATATTTGTAAAATCTAAGTGACTCGTACAACATGTAATTCAGATAAAACGGAAAAATCAATGATCTTATAGAGGGGGTCGACTGTACACACAATATCTATGCACAGATATTGAATTAATTAACGTTATCAGGAACACGAAGATGCGTGTGTAGTCTTAATAATTGCTTAAGCGTAATCAATAATGTATTATATTTTGCTAACCGTGTTTGCATGCAAGCCAACAATATTTCATTTTATAGCTTATCAGAACTGATTAATCTATCAAACTTACTTGTTACATCAAAAATATTCGTGTTAGTATTACTTACTGAATTTTCTAATATCCAGTCTCTTTAACATTATAATAAATCTCGTATAAACACTGCAGCACATTTCTTTATACTAATATCAGCTCATAAATATAAGGTACGGATCAACAGATATAGAAAATTTTTCTTAAATCCAAGAAAAATTTTATATAAAATCTTAAAACCTGTCTTCTAGGGACATAAAAGAAATCGAAACACTAATAATTTATTGTAATATAAATGTTAATTGCTTAAGTAAATGAGTAGATATTCAGAGTACAGGTTTGAGCAATACAAAAAATTTGAAATTAAGAATAGAATGCATGCAACATTCAAGAATTGCATGAGTTCTATTCTTATAATATTAATATCCTTACTGACAATTAAGTGTTCTATTAGGGTTGCCAGGTATTTGGGGATAAAATCCGGAACAAAATGAGTTCTTCCCCGAAAGACACTGGGACACTTCAATTCCAGGTCATGCAGTAGATGTGTATTTTTACTCTTCCAGTGGCAAGCACATTTAAAATGTGGTAAAAAAAAGAATATTTCATTGTAGGAACAGATTTTAGAATAGATCTCCTGTCGCTAGATGGCTATGGGAAAAATATCCAGGATAATCCCCGAAAATCGGGAAATCTGGCAACTCTGTTTGATTTGTGTTAATATGCGAAATAAATGATTTTAGCTGTAGATTTACTTATTAAAATATAAAGAAATGTTCATCCAAGGATGCTCTGAAAAACTAAAATTAAAAAATTAATAATAATAAGTAAAGAAGTTATTACAAGAATCCTTCATGTATGCAAGAAGGAATCTTTTCTTGTAATGTTTATAATGTATAATTTATTGTACAACTGACAAGATTAATATGAAAATTTATCGTAGTTATCTTAAACTAATGTATATATAGTTTTTACTTCTGTAACTACCCTCATTTTTCATGTTACTATTTAAATATGCAATCATTCAAGATGGCCTCTACAGTTGAAATTATGGACAATTATAAACTATACCCGTGAAATTATGTTCGTGATCGCCAACATTTTTAATTATTATTATTTTTTTAATTTGCATATTAAGCTAGTTTTTACAACATAATTTACTTTAATGCTT
>NW_019390088.1:0-3644 GCF_000671375.1 Centruroides sculpturatus
AACTAATTAATTTTCTAATACTTATTCACAATAATTAAGTAGATTATTTAATTATTAAAATACGTTTACTTCATTTATTTTTAACTAAGTAAATAAGAATCAAGATTTTTATTAACTTTAACATTGTAGAAGCAATAAATAGATTTATAAGTTAAAGAACGTTTATAAACCGTTACAGAGGAATAAAACTTCAACAATATGTAAACTATGTGAAGAATTTAATTAATATTATAGTAAGATAATCAGGCAAAATGCGAAATGTTTAGAAGTTTTCACAAAATCCATCATAATTCCTCAATGTAAGCAAGCTTCAACTAGGGGTTAATCATTTCCTTGGATATACTCTAGCACAATACAAACAGGAAGCAGCTAACGAGTCTGCTGCAAAGATAAGACTTCAAATTAATCCCTCATCGAAGCAATCCTTCGTTTAAATTCTACAGACATCTGTAGATTCAGAAAAGAGATTTTCCCTGATTGAGAATAATTCTTATAATTAATGATCTCTGAATGCATACGCCATATTCATTATTCCCGGAATTGTTCTATATCCTTTATTAAATTTAATATATTTAGGCTCCTATTAATGACATGGATAAAAGAAATAATTTAAGTTAATACTACGAACATTAATTATACTTAATCGGTATGATTTAAACTTTTCGTATTAAAGAAATTATTTTCTTAAAAATAAAATTGGAAAGTTACATTGTTTAAACATAAAAGGATGATTAATTTTAATTCATTAAGTTTTTAGAAATAAAATTAATAATTGTATGTAATGAAAAAGTTCATCTTTATTAATGATATCTTATCAAATTAACAGTTAAAAGTAAGTTATACCATAATAAAATTAAAGAAATATAGATTTATTAATTTTCAATGTGATAATAATAGTACTATACATTATCAACAATATTTTAGCGTTTTATTCAAAAGCGAATGCATAAATTAAACATTAAATAATAATAAACTATATTGGACGATTGCAAACAATTTAAATTATTTTATTTATTTTTTAAATGCAAGACAATACTAACTTTATGCTTTTCTGTATTGAAAAGCATAAAGTTGTCTGCTGCTTTTAACAATAAGTTGCAATAAACTCTAATAGAATTTCTTTCGTTTAAGTTTTCTTTAATAAATAATAAATTTTTAAACTTAACTGTTTAGAAATTTAAAATTTACAATAAAGCAAACTAACTTTATGTTTCATTTTATTGTGAATTTTAGATAAACAACAAACAAATTATAATTATAAAAATTAATGAGGCTATATTGAATTATTTTATTTTACAAATAAACTATTTTATTTCCAATTGAAACATTAAGTTTTAATTAAATTTAAAAATTAAAAATCTCTCTAAACATCACGATTTAATAATTTTCTCTGTTTCAAAATGGTATTTTTAAAATAGACTAATAACCATATTTGTTTTATTAATGAGTAACAGTTAATAAATAAAAGATTGTAATAATTACATTCATAAATACTAATAAATAATAAAACTAACTAATCAATTCTCTTTATAACAAATACAACAAAACAAAGCCATAACATTTATAATACTAAAATTATTTTAATAAATAAAGCATTTTACAAATATTAAATATTACTATTTTATATTTCTTTAATTTAAATAATATTATAACATACATTTATGAATAATATCACGTTACACTATTTAAGGTACACAATTTTATAGATTTCGAAAATGAAACATAAATTCCAAAAAATAAAGCAATAGTTTTCATGTCTGCATCTGGGTTTACATTAAAATACAGATAACTTTATCAAAAATTCCATTTCGATATATTTTACGTGATTGACTGCTTTCAAAAACTGTATTCAGATCCATCTATCATCACTGTTCGTCAGTTCTCTTCCAATGCTTTTATATCTTTATCTTTCGATTTCTATTAAATTTTGCTTACTTGTTAAATCAAAAACAGCTGAATAAGATTCTGTCGAATCCCATAATTCATTAAAAATCAAATAAAACTTTTTACGAATCAATTTTTCTTTTAAAAACATTCAATCTGAATAATACGAGTTTCCGAAGGCCAGCGATATTCCCATAAGTCATTGAAATATTACTGGCACATACAGGAATACCAATATATAGTAATAATACTTACAATAGTTAGAAAAATATTTTATAATGTTTATTTAAAAAATAAAATGTACAGATTTAATATATGTAATTTTATTTGCGTAGTGCATTGTAGATTTATATAAATTTTGTTCACTAGAAAAAAATAATTGTTTATTGTGTTTGATAATTATGTAGTATTTCTGTAAAATTTAGGAGAAAGATCCTCGATTTATAAATATTTTAAAACAGTAATAGGAAAGAAAAACATTTGATCCTAATAAAAATAAAGTATGAGTTTATCTATTATTTACAAGTAAATAGAATTCTGTTTATTCTTCTTTCAAATACAGCTTTTTTATATAGACTTAATTAATTTTGTTTAATATTTAAACATCCGTTGTTTTATCTATAATCCACCTGCAAATAGGAAAATTAGTAATTCAAATACCATAAAAACAAATGATGTAACAATATCTACTTATTTAATTAAACATTTTCTTTTATATTAATAATTCAGTTGATAGTATTTTATTAATTTTTACCATTAGAAATTATTGAATTAGCTTGTTTACATGATTTCTGAAATATAATTAAGATTGTAAGAAGAGAAATATTGAATGAATATTATAATTATTATATTTCGTTGCAATTTAACAATTATATAATACATAGCGTTGATAAGGCGGTAAGAGAAAACAAGTTTTATATTCATATATGCAATTGTTTAAGTTATTTTGTATAAAATTAGAGTTTATTTAGGTTATTTAATATATATTATGTATTAATGTTATGTTTTCTTTTATAACTTTTTAATTCTAATTAATTTTTTAATTTTTTTACAATTAATCTAAAAATCATAAATTACTACAAATTAAACTATCACTTGCAAATTTAGTTCATTAATTTTTATTTAAAAATAAATACTTCATNTGAAAATATTTCAAACATTTTAAATATTCAAAAATAAAAAAGTTAAAAACTGGATATTTTGGTTTTCAATTTTTAAACATGACATTGAAAAAAAACTAAAAATTTTGTAGGAGATTAAAAAGTATTTGATATAAAATCGATAAATTTTCTTTTCTAATCTTATTTTTTCAGTAAAATTGGTTATCTGCCAAAATTATTTTCAAAATCATGAACCCAAAGTCAAGATATATCACAATATCATAAATGATTAAATTATTGTTTTACACAAATATATGGTAATTTTTTTTAAAATGGACCTTTATCTTAAAAATACTATGTTTTAATTTTTTGTCTGTAATTTATATTAAATCTATAAATAAAAACTACATGACGATATCTTATATTGGAAAAAATATCTTAAAAATTTCTATGATGACAGTTATATTGATAACGAGCGTTATTAGTTATCGGGTCTGTGTTATCGTTTCATTTGAGAATGTGAGAGGTTTATCAAGTAAATATTTATATTGATAATTAAATGATAATATCTGTTGATAAACCTAACAATTTTTCTTATTTTATTTTTAAAAACAACTGAGGAAGAAGGTGATTTTCTATGAATAATTATTTGATAATATC
>NW_019390089.1:0-3643 GCF_000671375.1 Centruroides sculpturatus
CTTGATTTATTATTATTATTTTTCTTTATTATGCAGATTATTTTTCTAATATATCCATTGCAATTAATTATTATTTTTAGCATGTTTTATACTTATTTGTTAAACCGGTTTAACCGCGTAATGACGTCAAAGAAGGAAAAAAATAGATAAGAAATACAAGTTTTCGAGTAACGAGCGTGCCGCATTTTTAGTTCGATAGTATCGATTTAATAATAAACACAACTTGTTACCTGTTCCGCATATTTTATAAATTCGGAACTGCCGTCGGATCGTATTATATAATTTAATAAAATATTTCAAGTATATTGTTGATTTTAAGCCAAGTACATTATATTTTAGATGACGCAGTCGACCCTTAATACATTTACGCAATATCCCTCACCTGTCCTTATATAAATCATTTGACATGCCAACAGAATATTGTATTCTGTACCTATACCGTACGTGTTTCCGTTAGTTACATACAGTACTTTTTTTTTTTTTAAAGCTGAGTTTAGCCTCTATACTTTATTTAGTCCGTGAATTTGTATGTCCGCTGTACAAATAATGTTACATTGATAAGATTATATATATATATATAGAAGTATTTAAGGGATGAAAATAATTGATAGTTTTCTTGAGATGTTCTTACATTCATTTCAATTGGAGAAGTGAGATTTGAAGTGTTCGAAATGGCTTAAGCGAGTGGTTAAAATTAAATATAAACAATTTCTTATTAATTAAATTTGATAGAAATGTATAAATTGTATAAAAATACTGTTAAACAATTTATTTTGAACAGGTTATAAACACTAGAAAGTTCAAAAATTAACGACCACAAAATAAATATTTGCTCTTGAAAGTATATAGTTTTTCAAAACAGATTTCTTGTTTGTATAAGATGAAATTGGATCTATTTTTATTTATTTTTTTCCGAGTTAAACTTCTTTATAATTTACAAATATTTTTGTCATGGTCAATTGAATGAAAACATGATGTAACGCATGAGAATGCACTTATTTTATTACATGTACCTATCTTACTTATTTCCCACGTCTTATCTAACAGACTTGTTTGTTTTCAGTCTCATGTAACGTTATATAATGCTATAACGACGTCCCCCGAGTTAGTCTTCTCCACTATAACGATTTCGTTATGTAACTTCGACATAAAATATATTCTTAAAATGCATCATTAAGATTTTTATATAATATATATAAATTGCAAAGAGATTTTTATATAATTAGAATTAAACGTTTGAGTTTTAAGGAGTTTTAGATCATCGCGCCATTATTCTCTTGATAATTGAGTTTATTTTAGTTTTATGCTTTTTATCTTATCGATTTTATGTGATAACTCGCTAGATTTCATAGAAACTGAATGCACTTTATCTGGAAGGAAAGAATACATCTGTATTAATAGTTATCGCGTCGTGGAAAATACGAATTTTCGTTATATATTCTGTTACTAGAAAATAGGTTTGAAGGTCACTTTTACGAAGTTACTACAGAATTTTGATAAGGTACATTCGGCCACTTGCCAGAACATTGTTTGGATTGTCTAATTCACTTCAAAAACATTATATAAGATATATATAATTAAAATTGTTTTTGTTTCAGTTGCATTTCTTACAAAGTATTCGAAACGATATTTACTCTAACAGCCTCTAATAGAAAGTATTATACTTGTTTAATAGCCTAAGAATCTGGTGATGTAATGTTCGAAAGACTCGTAATGACATTAAGTACCATTAACGTTAGTATCGAAACAATTGCAGTTACAAGAATGTGGTTGTCAAGCCATTTATTTAATAATTTGACGTTAAAAAAAGGACGTAACGACTATGATGATAATGGACCGCCGTTAATTAATACTTTTCCAGTTGTTTTATTCACGTTTATTCATAAAGTCTAATTCAAATGTCATAAAATGTAATTAACAATGCGCAAAAATTGCTTTATAGCAAGTTATTTATTTATTTATTTTTTAAAATTAGATATTTTATCCCTTACTTTTAGCTTATATAATTAGTTTATCTAACAGATAAAGATTGATTTGATAAACTTTATCCAAATATAGATATGAATATTGGTTTTCGATTATTTTATAAGTGTACAGAATGTACTGTACATAATAACAGTAATGCATTCTGAATTTTTATTTTTATTATTTTCTGCTTGTCGACTGTTCGTTTAGACTGTCTTTCTTATCGACTGATATGAGCAATAATTCTCCATTCTGTATGACAGATGTTAGTTTTTTAGATCATCATCTGTCAAAACCAAATGCTACAATATCCGTCAGGAGGGAACGTTTTACTTTTCTGTTGAGATTATTGCATAAACGTTTATGACAATGATATTAAATATCTCGTAGATAATCGTCATCTGAATTTTTCATTACTTTACAACGGAATTTTACAGTCGGTTTATAAAACCAAGTTTTGATAAGAGACGTAAATATGACTCGACCCTTGAATTAGGATTAGAACTTTGAACATTAGATTCAAGCGTATCTCTTCAGAAATTTATCTCTTAGATATTTTATAGACTTTTTTAAAAATAAATTATATAATATTCGTGCACAGNCAAAGATTGCTTCAAAGCATTTTCCTTGAGATGAAGCAAATAATCAATCAGTCAATATAATTATCAACATTTAATGAATTAAATTATAATTAATGTAATTTAGATGCATATTTCTTAAATAACCATTCATCAGTAATCTGATAACGTTTAATAGCACGTACAGAAGCAATACTATTTTAAAATAAAACGTACAATTATTAAATTATGCGACAAGAATTTGAAATGTTTTTTAAGAGATCGTTATAGATAGTTTCTGTTTACAAAAATAATACATGATATTCGATTGACAGATTAAAATAACATTTGATAGTACATTGTTCTCATTTTAAAGTATTTTTTTCTACTAAGAACTTATATAACCAGTGGCATTTCTGCATAAAAACTTTTAATTTAATAAAATTATTATTAAGAGCTTAATTAATATTTTAAAAAATTCGAAGATATTTAATAATAATTGTACCATTTAAGGCATTTAAATAATATAGCGGTACGCAGTATAGACATAACATTTTATTAGAATTTATTGGCGATTAAACTTACATGAAATATGTACATTTATTATGGTCATATTTCAGGAGATAATGAAGAGATTGGTGAATCGATATATTCATCACACCAAGAAACAACTTAGACAGGATGGAGTGAACGAAGACGACCTTTTAGAAATAAAGCAGGACATATCCAGTCTCAGGTATATGATATATTATCTGTAATAAGTAGGAAAAAAGAGGGGGAGATCATAGTCCATTGAAGCTAATGCACTTTTCGATCTGATTTCTTTTTGAAGTAAAACGAACGTTTCGTTGAAATACAAATTCGAAGTAATGATTATATAATTTTATAGTGAAATATAAAGCCCACTTAGCGATTTCGATCATTAAAATGAGAACTTGAATACGATCTCGCTATCTTTCATTATTAAAGTGAATCGTATTCATGGATAATTGAGGCGTTTCTTTCCGAAAGAAAATCGTTTAGTTTGAATTTCAGGCAATTAAGAGAAAACGATTTCTCCAGTATCATTTTTATATTATTATTATTAACGAAGTTCAATACCCTGGATCATTTAAATAGTA
>NW_019390090.1:0-425 GCF_000671375.1 Centruroides sculpturatus
AATAACATAATTTTAACAAAAAGTTAAATTTAAAAATTTTCAAATGAATGTTTTTTCCATGTAAAAAATTGATTGTGTAAAAGGAAGATTAGTTTTTCTTTTTTTTTTGTCAACCATTGCTATTTCAAAATTGCATAAAAATAGACTGAATAAAATGAAGGGTTAGGTGTATTTAATAAATACACCTAACATCAGAGAGGTTTATCTTCACCAATTCAAACATAGTTGTTCTTGAAAGTTTATGATATATTTGGAGCAGTTTAATTTATTGACATTATCTTCAGTAACATCAATAAGTTGAACTGCTTAGCTAGAACAATTACTATGACAATTCCTTTATATTGTTCACTAAGATCTATTTTTATTATTAATAATAAAAAGATCTGTTTTTATTAATATATAATATATAAATATATGTTATTTTA
>NW_019390090.1:797-3634 GCF_000671375.1 Centruroides sculpturatus
AGCTTGTTGCTGATTTTTTTTTAACATGTAAACACCTAACATCAGAGAGGTTTATCTTCACCAATTCAAACATAGTTGTTCTTGAAAGTTTATGATATATTTGGAGCAGTTTAATTTATTGACATTATCTTCAGTAACATCAATAAGTTGAACTGCTTAGCTAGAACAATTACTATGACAATTCCTTTATATTGTTCACTAAGATCTATTTTTATTATTAATAATAAAAAGATCTGTTTTTATTAATATATAATATATAAATATATGTTATTTTATTTATATAAAATTAATATATAATAATAAAAATCATTGCAATGTTATCAATGTACATAGGGTGATCATAATTAAAGAGTAGATTTCAGAACTTTCTGTTGAAAGAACATTATGCAAATCAGTACAATTTGATGTACAGTACATACTGTCATGAATATGCAATTTTCTTTTAAAATTCAGCTGCTAGGATGAAATTTGACAGTACTGTTTCTTAATGTGTATATTACACATGTTTTCTAATGAATTTATAAAGTTAAGAAACAAAATATAATAATTTTATTTCAATTACTGATGTAGAATTGACAATTACATCAAAGATATGGTTTTATGTGCTCTCCATATCCAAAATCTAAAAACTGCATTTGCTGCACTATACACTCAACTGCAAAACAAAACTGACTTGTTTAGAGTTGTCACACATGATTTTTTTTTGGTCGTTTAAGATGAGGTTGGGAACATTGCTTTTATAAGGAGCTCTTTATATAGCCCCATAATAAAAAATGATAGATGTTTAGTTCTGGTGATTGTGGCAATCATGATATTTGAAATGGCCAGATAACCACTTTCTCAAGTGAAAAATAATGTTGCAGTAGGGCTTACAAATTTAAGCCAACATGCGATGAATCTTGTATAAAGATTGTGGTGTTCAGACAGTTTCTTTGCTGCAGTTCTGGAAAAACATTTGTGATTCCTTTTATACCCAAAATTTTTTAAATGTAATATGCATGTTAGATGGACAGCAATGCCAAACTTTGCATAGTGGCTGAATTTTAAAATAAAATTATTTTCCAAAATTGAAGCTGCATACCAGGACAAGTTTGTATACTTAATTTGGTTGAGATTTGTTTAACAGTTTGTACAGAGCTCTGTATCCTGTTTGTGATCATCCTGTATATATATAATCATAAACATAGTGTAATTAACTACACTATGATATTAAAATTTTCTATCAGCAATGTCATCATAGCAACAGTGTTTTGTTTGTTTACAGCTTGTGCACGAGGCCACTTCTAATGGGGATTAATTTTCCAAACTCAGATATTTGCCTTGAAATTGAAAAATTCATTTCATAACTGTCAGATATAAGCAAGCATTGTTACCATAAACAGTATATAAATTTTGGTTGCATTCTTCTTGTGTTGCTTACATGCATAGATGTAAATCTTTCTCTTCTTTTTATAGGCTCTGTATTAAAAATTTACAGTTCAAAAAGTTTAATTTTTCATACCATCTATCATTAAACTAATTGCAGTATAATAGTCATTCTTGGAGTGTTTTATGATTGTAGATGACTTGTTTATTCTCACTGAAAAATTCTGTGATGCTAGATTTATAATTCTATTCTGAGAAGTTTTTGAACTGATCTTTTAAAAGATTAAAATACTTAAAACAAAACTTGAAATTTATTTACACTTTACTACAGATAGGTTCAATTCTTGAATTAATTATTCATTAAGGTTTATTTTATTAAATTTAATTCTGAAATTAACATGCCTTTGTTCTTTATTTTAAAATATTGAGTTTTTTTGATAACAAATTTTTCTTATTACAGAAATAATGTTAAATAATATGAAATTTTTATAGCCTCGTCAGATGAAAGGAGGGCGTCAGAAGCCTTCAGAATCACGAAGGCCCTCTTTAACAGGAAGTGAAAATGGCATTGGAATAGAAGGAGCACCTCCTATATATGAAGTAAATGAAGGACTTATTGAAAGAGTTAAACTAGAAGAAAATGCCAACTCGGCAACTTCTCTTACAATGTCATCAGTTTCTGTGAAAATTGAACCAAATCAAAGAATTGAAGAATGTGATCAGACAGGACCAGGATCTGTTAGAAAAAAGGTAACTTTATGTTTGATAAATAAATAAATATTTTCTATTGATTAGAATAAATATATATATATATTTCAGTGTGTTAAATACAACTATAATAAAAAGACTTCATTGATGATAAGCAACTTTTTTTTTAAATCAAAATCTTGTCTTAGATTATATATACCTAATTATTGAGAAAAATAGACTAAAATTTTATTGGTTAATTTTTCATTGTAATGGAAATAGATATATGAATTTAGATATTATAAGGAATCTTTGTATATTTGTCAGGATAATGTAAACAATCTTCAAAATGAACAAAACTTGGCATCATTTTTAAATGTAAAGTTGACATGTCCTTTTGTTAAGGACACCACAACTATTTAATAACTTTAGAAATATTTCAGCCTTCATTGTATCATTTTCAATTATTACACACAGAATATATTTGCATTTTCAAGTGGAATCATTTAGAATATATATTAAAATGAACCAATTGTCAAAAAAAAGTTTTACAAGATATTGACAATTCATGTTAAATATATATATACGTGGTAATTCTTTATCCTTCAAATAAATGTACAATGGTGCTGCATACATCAAATTTAATTTGTTCCAGGAGGCCAATGAAGTCCAATATTTTTCCCATTAGAAATAACAGAAAGTGAATTAATCTATTCCTAGACTGTAAATGATATTCATTTTGATAAACTTAAAACAGCAAATACATATAATTTAAGATAAAAAAA
>NW_019390091.1:0-3644 GCF_000671375.1 Centruroides sculpturatus
AAAATAGCAAAAGGATTAATTTTGAGGGTTTTATTTGATACGTTTTATTTAAAAAACAACTATAAATGCTAACAAGTAAAATCCTCATTAAATCCAACCCACTCGAAATATGACACGTGACCACTCTCTATCTCTCCATCCCCTCGACCTTTCACCACCAAAATATACTAGCATCAATGTCTCTCATATACAAGCCACTATGTCAAATCTCGTTTCTTAATTTTTACTCTATCCTGAGATATTAAGCGAAATATACGTCAATACATCCACATACACAAAAAATTCCACTTATCCGTGGAATTTTTTGGCACCGTTTTGTGGACTTTCTTGAGTTCAGGGGTCTCAAAACGTGGAGATAGTAGAAGCAATATATAGCCTGCTGCGATATGTATTAGCTAAATACAGTACAATTGTACCGTATTGAGCTAATAGATAGCCCACTACCGGTTATCTACAGCAGTGGTGAAACCGCTCACCATTCATTTTTGATGGTGTCCAGCCGCTTTCCACTCGAATATTTTAACCGGAAAACATGTTTTGTACTCATCTTGAGACGTTCTGAGACTTCGCAATGGCTCCATGAGAAGGGAATCGGGGTGTATGTCGAATATGGCACCCAGTAGCATAACTAGAACCGATATTAGGGGGACCGAGTTACTATACACTATCATTCTGAGTATTTCTGTGCAAACCGTGTACGTTTAGGGATTTCAAAATTTACTAAGGGAGGTTACCACGTGATCTTAGAAAATTTGAATATTGTTTATGTGGATGTTTCTCGTATGAATCCTTATTAAGTAAAGGGAAAAAGGTTTTCAAGAACATTAAAATTAAAGAATCCCGAAAGACTTGAGTTAAGCATGGATGGAGAATATGTCCAATCGCACGAACGAGATACAAGGAAAATTTTCGGTAGAAAAAGTATTATTACGGCAATAGCCGTAAAACGTTGCAATGAATTATCCTCCGGTTAAGCCTGTAGACATTAACTGGGAAAATTATCTAAAACGCAGGGAAACTGAGGATTTTTCTAAACTCATCAGCTTGGTCGTGTGTGACGTCATCCACACTAGTTTAGGAACGCAATTCATAATTTCTGTTTTCTCTTTTTTCGTCCTTAATATGTCACAGTAACCGTCTTGCCGAAGAGTTAAAACGGTGAGGCATTACTAATGAATTGGTGACGTTTTTCCGTAGTTTAGGAACGAGTTTCTGAAAAACGGCGAAGCAATGGTGAGTTTAGGAAAGTCCTCGGTGTTTTAAGAGTGAAGTTCGAACATGGTTTACTTTGTTTCTGATCAGTTCAATTCGTTACATCGCTGCTTGTTTACACAGTTATTCCCTGTCAGTAAGAACGGATCGGTCTCGCTTACGGTACCACGGTCTCTATTTTTATTAAAAACCGGAACAGAAATAGAGCTAAAAGAAAATAAAAAACTGAAAAATAAACTCTCTTCGACTCGAATTAAAACGAAATATTCACCTTTTCCCTACAGAAAATTAGAAAATTAATAATTATGTTTAAAAACTTTTTCTGAATTGTCTCTGTAGCTAAATAGAAGTTTATCACCATTTTATAAACATATATTCTTTTAGTTTTCATGTTTTTTTTTTTATAAAATAAAAAAAATATATATTTACGTCAAAATACATTTTAAATCAGCATAAAAATATGGTCCAATTTTCAAATAATAATAATAATAATAATAATGAAACAATAGGTCACAAGTGCTGTCGGTGATGACTTCCATTTTATTTTTATTAATCAACGAATTACATAAAGTTTCTAATTGTATATACTACCCTATAATGACAACACGTGCTTCAATAAAAAATTTTAAAACAAAAAGAACACTTTAACATTTATCTTATGGATTTAGTGTTGCAGACAAATTGTAAGGTANTAATTATAATTTTAACATTTTATCCACTGCAAAAATTGAATAAAAATAGGACTAAAATCACAAATACTAATGTTTCTGTATATTTGTAATGAATTAAAAAGTGATATTGATTTTTATTAACTATATATATAATAAAAATTACATTTAACATTCAAAATAGCCTTTTATTTTTCTATAAGATCACAGCAGTTTTCTGTAATTACATTTCTTAAAAATTTCTGGTTTATAAACATTTTTGTTATTTTATATAATCATAACAATTTAATTCACTAAATTAATCTCTGTAATATATTAAAAATAAATTCTTACACAAACTTCACCATAATCTCAATATATATTAATTATATTTAAAAAATAATAATTCTTTAATTATGAACAAATTCCAAAATAACTACAAAGTAATTTAATTTAAGTACATAAATATAAATCAAATACTGTAAATAAGAACCAACCATTTAAAAATTCAGATTGTATATTGTAAACAAACAGTGTGATAGAAACTAAGAGTATTCCTTAAAAATAAATTAAATTAAAAGCTAAATTTTATGAAACTTAATGGGATAATCAGAAGATTTTTCCAACATCTGTTACAAATATTCTTGATTTTATTTATAAAATCACCATCTAAGATTAGGTCTGCCAGTACTAGATTTTCACAGGACATAGAAATGCCCAGGTCCAAAATGCATTTGTAAAAAATAATGAAAATAAAAAGATTTCTCAGAATTCAAAGGCCACAATTGATGTCCTCATACACACACAAGTCACTAATTCTCCTGAGAAGATAAATTAAAATTCAGAATTTTCTGCATTTGGAAATTTCTAAAACAATTCAATACATATTAAATTAATTATATCATCATCAAAAGATAAATATTTATTTTGAAGAAATGACATCTAGTATATCAAAACTTAGAACTAATGTGCAGAAAATTTATTTATATTGTTTACTAAAGCAATGGCTTAGCTTTCAATACAAAACATCCAAAATCTTCTAACAGTGAAAATATATTTTATAAATACATAGTATATACAGGTATCCCTCATATAACATGGTAGTTGATTCCAAAAAAGTGCCATGTTATGCGAATCCGTGCTATACGAAACAAAGGACTAATGCAAAACATTGGGTTACTTCCAGAAGTTAGCAAAAATACAATTATTTTTTGTTACTAGGAGAAATATATTTATTAAAGCAATTAATAATTAATTAACAACCACAATTAAAATTACTGTATTACTCGTTAATATTAATCTTAGTTAAACGAGGGCGTTTTCTTTTTACATAGCATCGTTGTCATCTCAGCTTTTTTGTCAACCTTGATCAGAAGTATCAGCAACATTTTTATACTTTTTACTTTTATCATAAAAAATTATTTTATGGATGATGAAATAAAAGTACGTAGTAATCAAAAATTTGTTCTAGAGGGTTGCGTTCATTCAATTGAATACAGAGCTATTTTTTCCAGATTTTGTGTTCAAATACCAAATTGTTCAAGTACCGAGAGACTGCAGTATTTCATTCATCATTTTTACGAATGAAGTAATCATTCATAGGTAAGTACTACTTACGGTTAAAAAAGTTTAACAACACTTACCTAAAAATGTTTAAATAAACTTTACTAAATACAAAGTTTAATCTATAAAAAGAAAACACAGTGACAGTTTTAAACGCTGAAGTCTGAAAGCAATGATGATGACACCTGATTGATAGGAAAATTAGGACAAGGATAAAAAAAA